>NC_133593.1:11619868-11910138 GCF_964106895.1 Numenius arquata | reverse complement strand
GATTTTACAGCAGGCAGCATCTTGGGAGCCCAGCAATATAAATTTTACTGAAAAAGCAATATAAATAACAAAATAATACATAATTTACATCAGAAATATGTGCCAATGTGTATTTTCTCTCTTTATTTTTTTTTGGAAACATCAGGTTTTTATTTCTGTCATGTACCAGGTGCAAGTGCTGAGGCTAGTTCTGCCTTACCTAGCCATTCACTAGCTTGCTCTTTTTCTCCTGTCACACCTTCCCTGGCACAAAAATCCATTTTAGGATCAGAAATTAGCAGAAATTGTATGTTAAAATGAACAGCATTAAACTTTGTACGTTCTTATATAACTGCTCTGTTGCATTCAAATATGCACTATGTGTGTATATTGTACAAAACACAGACATCAGAATCTCAGAATTCCTTTTGGCTCTGGCAGATACATACATTGCAAAACATTTTGGTGAATTTACAGACCAATTATTTTTTTTCAGTACTATGTGAATAACACAGCAACATTTTACATCCCTTTTCCTAGTGAATATACAGTGATGTGAACTAACAGAACACTTAACAACACAGAACTTAAAAAAATCCCAAGTCTCAAGGTGTGGCTTTTGTAGAAGTAAAGCATATATGTGGTTTTTTTAGACACTGATATTTGCAGGTTTGGGGGCCTGAGAGACATTTGAGATTCTCTTGCCAGTATTTTTGAGCAAGGCACGGCTGCAGCGTTGCACTGACAAAGAGAACTGTTAGTTTTAGTATCACTGCTCTGAGTCAAGCAATTTTCATTTTTAGAAACAGGATGTTAATTACATCAGATCAGTTGGTCGGGTGGGTTGCTGAGCCCTTTTAAAGGGAGTTACCTTCTTAGTCAAAAACTGACCTTGTTGTTGTTTTTCCCTCCTCAGAAGTGTTCCCACATCACACAAAACAAGATTTTAGCACTGTGAACTAAAATCATAAATAAAACTTCCAACATGTTGTGCCCGTGGCAGTTTGTGTTCAGACCTCGTGCTGATAAGAAGCAGTCCTCTGAGGAGAAGGATATCAATAATAACGTGGAGAAAAATGGGAAGATCCACAGGTAAGATCTTTGTCTATTAATGACCTCACAGTTTCTCCTTCATTTGAGAGAAAAGATTAAGTGAAATGTGTTCTGGAGAAACCTGTTTCCAAAGCAATATTAACCAAAGAACAGTTGTCCCTGGGGGTTACTGGGTGGTCTTGATTTGGTCAGGTACATTTAAGCTTTTTTGTCCAAGTTATAAAATCATTGAGGAAAGAAATCATCTTGCTTTCTCTTTCATAGCTCCAGATTTATTTGGTGTGCTATAATGGTTTCATATGTGCTAGGACTTAGGAGGCGTATGTATGCTATAAAAATTAGCAAGGTGATTATTAATGCTGTAATTAAGTTGGTAAAGTATTTCTGCGATATGATTTATACAAGACACTGTATAAACCTGCACGTGCATATTAAATTTCTCAGTTTTCAGGCTGTTACTTATTTCAGTTTTCTATTGCCTACTGCTTCTTTCTCTGCCCGTTCCCTCCCCTGTCCTCTCATTGCTCAAGGCAGTTTCTATTCCAATGTGAAGATGGGTGAAGCTGAGCAGTGGAAGCGGGTGGTCCCATAGGCTCTGCTACCTTAAATGCATCATTGCCTGCTCCAAACTAAGGCTTGTGTTTGGAGTTTGGGTGTTTTTGAGCATCTTCTGAAACGTGATATTGAAATTAAAAAGTAGGAGTTCAGCAAGTAAGACTTAATGCAGAAAACAAAGGAAATTAATATAAAAGTATGTAATTTGCTTAAATGGGCTGGAGACTGGACCTAGCTGAGATTTTCACGCTTCTCCCTGAAGATTTCAATCTCGTTGTTTAATTCCTCTGAGTATTTTCTGGCCAGACGATAATTGTACAGATGTCCTTTGTTTGGTTTACAGCAACAATACTCAGCCCCTACCATTCCAGGCTGTATCTGTTGTTTTCCTTCCCACACAGAGACCTGGAAAGGGTGACTGTAGCTTTACTATTGACTCCTTGTCCTCTCCCCACTCACGCTGCTGCGAATCGTTGCTTATTGACTCAGTACATCCTTCAGGGGTGGCTCTGAGCGTTTCCCTACTGATGCTGCAGGTAACGCTAACATAAACCAAGCACATCGTGTTATACTGAATTGTCTCTGTCTCTTTTAAAGGTTAGAAAATGGTGATGCCAAATTACACGATCTGAGCAAGAAGCGGACAGAGATGCCACTGATCATAACTCCAGCAACGGCGGGTGATGGCAGAGAGGTCTGTTTCTGGCATCATTGTGTGACACTGACAGTTCACAGGGGCTGTACTCGCTGCTCAACGCTTCTCACAGCTCTCACGTGAGGACTAACGGTGATACAGGAGGTTAGGGCTGCTGTGAGGTCTTTGGGCAAAAGATCCTTTCTGAACAAAAAGAAGCTTTGGTAAGACTTAAGGAAAGAGGCGACCCGGCGGGGTTGGAGTGCCCGATTCCTTTACTCACCTTTGAAAACCCAGCCTTTAGTAACAAACGTGTCCTTTCTCTAAAATTGTCTGGTTCACTGTTTTCCTGAGAGTGTGACTGTTATGTTAAGAGGCATTATTGACATTTGTATGTATGTATTTTTATCTTTTCTCTGTCCAGAACCCCCCCCAAAATGGTATCAAAGCTTCAAACCAAATATCAAGATGTCCAAGACATGTAAAAGTAAGAAACTTGGAGAATGGATCCAGCTTTCTGGACACACTACACCTGACAGCAAAGGAGGTAAGATACAGAAACCCGAACAGTGATTTTTCATCACTTTGGAAAAATACAGAGTGCAACATTGGGTTTTGACATTTTATTGTTTTTCAGGTTATCAACTGCCGGACCAAAGCCTGCCAAGGGGCACTCATGACCCCAAAGGGCCTGGTGAAAGGTACTAGAGATGGGCCAGTTCCACCGGCAGAGCTGTTGCCTCAGGCACTAGACTTTATCAAGCAGTACTACGATTCATTTAAAGAGTAAGGCAACTTTACCTTCATGTTTGGTGTAAAAGTCCTCTCCCTACCTGTCTGTGAGACTATAGGAGTGTTTGGTTTCTTCACAGCTGTTGGTAACTACCCTGTTAGGCAGCATGCATTCAAAAAATAGGTAAGGGCTATCAGAAAAGGTAAATAAAACTATTAATGCACTTAATATGCTCTGTCTGCCAGTCCAAGGTCTTGGGAATACAGGAATGGACTCTATACAGTGCCTTCCTCAGCCCCGTTCCTTCGGCGTGTGCTCTGTTATAGTACATTTAGAAGCAGCAGCTTGATAAGGGCTCTTATCAAGGAGCCCTTGATACCTCCTGTTTTCTTAACACTGGATGTTGATGGGATTAGCTCCTGCTCAGATCAGTCTGAGACATGAATAATGTGGATAATGCTTTTTGTTTGTGCTGCTTCAAGTATCTTTTCTCTGTGTTCTTTTGTTCTCTGTTTTGACTCCCAAGGCTTTAGCTAAAGATTGGAAGGCCAGTCTCTTGCTTCTCAACCTTGCTCGGTGCTCTCACCACCATAAGCTTACTGAGCGTGCTGGGAGGGAGGCTCTAGCTGCGGGAAAGAGGTTTGTGTTTTCGCAAAAATGGACGTGGTGCAGAGATGTCTTGATGCAGGAAAAGCTGGAACATCTGGCTGAGGTCCAGGAGTTTGCGGTGGTGTTTCACATGACAAGCTTTCAAGTGACAATTCAGTGTTTGCTCATCCCATTATAAAACATTATCAAAGTTTCAAAGAGACTCAGCCACATTAATGGCTACTTCTTCAGACACTTTGAACTCTTCTACAAAGCTTTCTTCGCTGAATCTCTCTGAAAGTCCCTGTCGTACACTCAGGCTGTACTCACTTGCCAGCGAATTATATTTGCACATCCCTGCTCATGGCTATTTGATCACATTGATTTACGCTATCTTACGTGCTTGCCCTTGATCTTTCATCTCGTTGAAAATGTGAAAACTCTCAGACAGTGCGGGCTATTTTCATTCTGTCTGTGAGCCAACAAAACAATTTTTGTCTGTGCTGTGATAAATAGTTCCTAATGTTTTGCCTTCAGCCTCTGTTATCAGACTAAAGAATTTTAGAGTTGGTTTCCTTGACAAAGGAATTGCTCAGCATTTCCTTTTAGCAATGAAGATCCTACTTACTTTGGTCAGAAGAGCTGTGTCCCTGTGAAAATAATGTAACTTTGAGAGGATGGTCACTACAACCCTACTTTTGGGCTGAAGCCAGCCTGTTCTCTACTTTTTGTTTGCTTGAATTTGACAATTTTTTCCAAACTGCTGTAGAAAATCCATATTTAAACTGAAAACTTATACAGAAAAGCTTGTGATCAATTGTGTGTGTTGGGTGGTGAAAGGAAGGTGTCACTACTTAGATCTCTAGTGTGCTTGTTTCCTCACTAGCCTAGTAATCTCTGTCACTTGCAGTCAGTAAGGGCACTTCCTAAATTCTGAAGCCAGGAAAAAACTCTCCTCAGCAGTCCTCGGTCAGAGTCCCATGTACTTAACTTTCCATAGAGTACCCCCTGCTTTTTGATAAAAATGTGGGCCTCTGGACTGCTACCGTAGGTAATGGGTGTGTTTTAGGGACAGAATGTGGTGCCGTGGAGGGGAGGTGGGGAACAGATGGTGGTGACTTCTCACATCTGACCGACAGCGAAATTGCTGACCTTGTGAGGTAACGGATGTTTTCATAGAGGACAGAGTGTTTCATGTTGACCCTCATCCAACAGGATTTACAACAGGAGTAGGTTTCTCAGTCTTTATCCAAACTTGCCATATCTCAGCCTCCAGAGATGCTAATCCCCTTCCAGGTAATTTACTGTACCTGTATCCTGGCCGATAAAATCAGGGGTGTACGTACAAGTCTTCTGCAAAAGGGTGCTCAGAAGCTTTATGGCTTCAGCAATGCCCATGCTCTTCTTGACCCAGAACATAAGGAGAATGTCTGCAGTTTAAATCAGTTCTAAGAATGAAATTCTCATTGTTTCTTTTCATGGCTGTTTCCTGTTCAAAAGGCCAAAAATAGAAGAACACCTGGTCCGGCTGGAAGCAATGACCAAGGAGATAGAAACAACAGGAACCTACCATCTGACCAAGGATGAACTGGTCTTTGCTGCCAAACAGGCCTGGAGGAACGCACCCAGGTGTATTGGGAGAATCCAGTGGTCCAATCTACAGGTAACCCGCGAGTCTTGGTATTATGGACCAGAGTCACCTACTGCCAATGAGAAGAATGTCCTTTACTTTGGTACAATATGGCGCTAGTGTAGGAACCAACTGAGTCGTGGAACCAGGTGCCTGTCTTGGTCCTTGAAGCATTGTTATGTGTGAAAATGATGCATATAAGAGGAATAAAAATGAACCTTTCCTAGTGGAGCTACAATTAGCTTGAGAAATACTGATTTTTCATTTAACTTTTTTCCTTAATCTTTCCTTAATTGCATAAGAAAAATAATGAGATTACACTACTGTTTCAAAAGCAGGTTTTTTCTTGACATTTCTTTTGGAAACCTATAGGTATTTGATGCACGTGATTGTAAAACAGCGAAGGAAATGTTTGAGCACATCTGTCGTCATATTCAGTATGCCACAAACAATGGAAATATAAGGTAGGCCTCTTTTATTTCATTTGAATTTTAAACAACAAAAATCACATCCAGATCTCGATTAAAAACTCTGCCTAAGAACTGAAATGGTCTATCTAAACATTTTGACAACTTGTCTCTGCTCTTAATTCTCCTGGTACTTATGTGTTCCTCTCATCTACCATCAACCGTCTGGAAAGTTTGTAACTTTGATGGCTGATGTGGCAAAACCTTTCATAATTCCTGGGGAAAAGAGATGATTTGAAGATTCAAGAAGGAGGGTGGGGAGGATGAATGATTTTATTTCTGCTGATGTTTATTTTAGGAATATAAAGTAATTGCTGCTGGTAACAATTTATGTTGTGTTAATTAGAACGTGTTTGATGTGGTGCTGTAGTGTAATGGGGTTTGATTGTCTGTCTGGCAGATCAGCCATCACCATCTTCCCCCAGAGAACTGACGGGAAACATGATTTCCGTGTTTGGAACAGCCAGCTCATCCGATACGCGGGGTATCAAATGCCGGACGGGTCCATTGTAGGAGACCCCGCCAGTGTGGAGTTCACACAGGTACAGCCCCAAATGCAGCACCATCCGCTTTCCTCCTTCTCCAGCCCAGCTGTCCTCCTTTTTCTGTTTCTTGCATTTTTTTGCAGAGTGGGAGGGAAGCGTGGTGGGAAGGAGTGAATGGCATGTTCTGCCCCACAGGTTCCAGGCTGAAGCCATCATTTCTTACCATTCTGATATAAAATACTCCCCTCCCTCTCGGAACAGGGTGAGCTAATGCTCCCCTTAAGCCAGGGACCAATCAGGACTTGAACAACGTGTCTTGGCGTTGTTTGAATGGGAAAGGTATTTTATATATATATGTAAAAGATATTTTATATATATAAAAGATATATTAAAGATACTTTATCATTCAGAATTTACCCCAGCAAGTTTTAGAGGGTTAACATTTTTTGTCTTCAAATACAGGGGAAAAAAACCTAAAAAACTACCTGAAATGTACTTTCTCTACAGTTGTGCATCGAGCTTGGGTGGAAGCCGAAATATGGCCGCTTTGATGTAGTTCCACTCGTTCTCCAAGCAAATGGCCAAGACCCAGAAATATTTGAATTCCCGCCAGAAATTGTCCTCGAAGTGCCAATGGAACATCCAAAGTAAGCACACAAGATTTGGATAATTACATTTTTGCCTCTGCCTCACCTTGGCAGGTTATTAGCCTGCGCCTGCGGCAGTCGTTTTAGGAGTTCTTTGTTAGGATGAAATTGTGGTAAATTGTCCCGAAAGATAAAATGCTCGTTGGAACAATGAAACGAGATTTAAATTAAGAAAGCCAAAAGCAGTTTTGTTGGAAATCTTTTTTCTGAATCTACATTTCAATTATATTCAGAATTTAAAAAATCATCATTTCCTATGCAGGTGTAATACACGTGAAATATGGCTGCACTCATAACAAAATGTTTTTTGCCTTTCTGTCTGTTTTTTTTTTTTTCTTCATCTTTGCTTTGGGAGTGTCCTGCAGGTTGCAGAGCTCTGCAATACTCTTCTGCAGTTCTTTTAGTGACTGCACTGTAAATGAAAACTCCTATGAGTTTTGCAGACCGTGCTTCATGGGTCATTTCTCCCAGAGTTAGCACTCTTCATCTTCCCGGACTCCTCTGGTTATCACCTAAAGGAGCAAAAGACACAAAGTAGTAAAGGAAAATGCTTGTTTAACAGGTACGAATGGTTCAAGGAGCTAGACCTGAAGTGGTACGCACTGCCTGCTGTTGCCAACATGCTACTTGAGGCGGGTGGCCTGGAATTCACTGGGTGTCCTTTCAACGGCTGGTACATGGGGACAGAGATAGGAGTGCGGGACTTCTGCGATGTACAGCGCTACAACATCCTGAAGGTGCCCGTCTGGGGAGGGGATGGACCTGGTGGGTGGAGCGCTTCTGAAAAAGAGACACACGAGTCTTTGCTGAGAGGGGTGTTGTGTTTCTGTCACACTGACACCTCAGTGCTCATCTGACACAGTGTCCTGCCTACTGTGGGACATCCTGAATTTCTGCCCAGATGAACACTGTAAAAACAGTGTTCTGACAGTATCTGTTCCAAATACCCGGATAGAATGGTGAAACTGCAGCTGTAGAAAAAATATTAAAAATTATGTCCAAAGAGAATTCTTACCCAATTTTACTCTCAGTCCTGCTGATTCAGGACGTTTGGTCTCTGCCTGTACATTTCTCAGAGGTGTATTTGTATCAGTTCCAGTCTGCTGTTGACATGGCAGTGGACTCCTGATGGTGAGCTGCAGGTCTTCATCACCTCAGTTACAAATTAATAACGATGACTTATAATCAGATGCTGCCACTTTTGAAACCAGGAGAGAACCACTCCCCACTTTCCCAAACTGGAATAGCTTCAAGAGCCAGAACTCCATCACTCAAGTTTACTTCTGATCTCAAGTGTTTCTGCTGCCGTGGATTTCCGCAGTATCAGACTGACTCTTCCCCCTTCCACAATACCTTTTCCTGCATATTAATGTGATGAGCTGGAGAAACCATGAGGTCAAAGTCCCACACAGTAAATCTGCTTTTCCCTTTTCTCTCTCTTTTTCGCTTGTAGGAGGTAGGAAGAAGAATGGGACTGGAAACAAACAAACTTTCATCGTTATGGAAAGACCGAGCTGTTGTAGAGATAAATGTTGCTGTGCTTTATAGCTTTCAAGTAAGTCAACAACTGAGGTATCTGGAGAGACGCTGAATATTGGATCTCTCTTTTTTCTTTTGCTTATTAACAGCTTTATACAAATTCCTTGATCAAAGGTCCACCTCAGTGATGCATATCTATATAATAGTTGCTGATAGTAATTATTTCCCAGCACAGTATAAAGTCTTTGAAATGTTAACCAAAGCAAAAGGATTGCTTTAACTACATCAGGAAGAAGAGCAGAGTGGGCTTTTTGATGTATGTCTGTGTTTTTGCAATTTTCTAGAAACAAAATGTGACTATCATGGATCACCACTCAGCTGCTGAGTCCTTCATGAAATACATGCAGAATGAGTACCGTGTGCGAGGGGGCTGCCCGGCCGACTGGGTCTGGATCGTACCTCCAATATCGGGGAGCATAACTCCTGTGTTCCACCAGGAGATGCTGAACTATGTCCTCACTCCCTTCTATTACTACCAGGTACACATTTTCAAAAGAAATAGGATTCTAGTAGACAACTTCAGTAGTGCAGATGGTAATATGGGACCTGAAGAAGTCTGAATGAAAAGCCCTGGTTAATGAACGTTAAGTGGAGAGATTGATAAATAGCAGGCAGGGTGTAGTATACTGTGGAAGCTGATGGGAGTTCTGTTGAATTCTCAAGCTGTAAGTAAAATGCAATTTAATGCTACAGAGAGTGATACCATATTTGTACAGTGGATTGTATATACAAATTCTATTTAATCTGGCCCTTTCAAAGATATTCCAATTCTGTGTTTATTATTTTACATTTCTTACCTGAAGCTTAACTTTGTTTTTTTAAAGGTGGATGCATGGAAAACACACGTCTGGCATGATGAGACACGGAGGCCAAAGAAAAAAGAAATAAAGTTTAGCATCTTGGCAAAGTAAGTTGTTCAAATAAGAGTCTTTGTGCTGTTGTCCAGCTATTCTATTCTTGTGATGTTTCTGTTCCACTTTTTTGGGGAATAACTTTTACGGTAGGGACAACTTTGAGTCATAGACTTACATGTCTGCAGTTAAGTAATATTTGTGTCTACAATCCTTATTCAGGGCTTTATAGTGTATTGCTTCTGAATGATCTTCCAGGGAAAAACTATGCCCAAGATCAGTCTGTCTTTGTTTGTGAATCAATCTGAATTACCGTGTAGCTATATTAAAAATTGTATGTGATTATCTTTTTCCCAGGGCTGTACTCTTTGCATCTTCACTCATGCGACAGACAATGGCCACCAGGTCCAAGGTCACTGTAATCTTTGCGACAGAGACTGGGAAATCGGAAACACTGGCCAACAGTCTGTGCAGCCTGTTCAACTGCGCCTTCAACACTAAGGTAAGAAAGTAGGACTCATACACACTAAATGGAGAAAGAAGTAACCAGCTTCTGCAAGCTTTTCCACTCTCTATGTTCTGAACGTTCAGTAAATATAAGTTGGACTAGAGCTTTGATTTTGTATTCAGCATAATGCCTTCTAAATTTGGTCAGCAGACATCTGGCAATTACAGAGATATCTAATGCTAGTTCCTACCTCTGCTAGCAATTTCTCATGAGCTTTATACCTTCCAGATTCTGTGCATGGATGAATACAACATCTGTGACCTGGAAAAAGAAGCACTTCTCCTAGTGGTTACCAGCACTTTTGGAAATGGAGATTCTCCAAATAACGGAAAGGTAATACAAGTATCTATGAGCCTCAGCTCAGAGACTGAGACCTTGCATTTGTCCCATGTACTTGAGTAAGATATGGATCAGGGTCTCACTTCTGTTTTAAATCAAAGTATTTTTCTAACCTTAAGTCTTTTACAAATGTTTATACAGACCTTCAAGAACTCCTTGCTCACCCTGAAACTGCTGAGAAAAAAAATTAGGTAAAAATACTTTGTTGTTTGGTTTGCATGTGATTGAGTCCTTTTGCATTTCATTTAGCATAATACTGTGATCTTATTTATACTTCCTTCTGCAGATATGCTGTGTTTGGTTTGGGCTCCAGCATGTATCCAGAGTTCTGTGCCTTTGCTCACACCATTGACCAAAAACTGGCCCAGCTGGGGGCTTCCCGGCTCACGCCAATAGGTGAAGGAGATGAACTCAATGGGCAAGAAGAAGCCTTTCGCACATGGGCAGTCAGCGCGTTCAAGGTGACAATATAAATAGTTAGCTCATATTTTAGTTCATCCATTCTTTTATTTCAGTATTCACTAGCATCACTTAAAAATGGTGAGAAATGAACGAAAACAAACGTGGATTTATATCTGAATTTCAGACTCCCCTCTCTTCTGCTGCTTGCCTAAGTTGAAGAGGGGACTGTGCCTCTTTTCTGTTATTTTTTAATATTCACATAAAGTTCAGTAAAAGTTTTTGGATAGTGAGATGCTGAGTATGAACAAGGGTGGTAGCATCCGACATCAGAATTTTTTGAAGTAGATGAGGTTTTTGAGCTATGCTGGTGTAGAATTGGAACCTCACTGAACTCATTGAACCCCTGTAACATCAGTGAACTCAGCAGAATTGATAAACAATAGCAATCTGTGAAATTGGTATCTCCCCATTAGGATTATGACAATACTAAGAATATTATTTTTACCATGAATAGCCTTATTTTTTCTTTTTTCTAGACTGCCTGTGACATTTTTAACATCCGTGGGAAGACCAGTATTCAGTTGCCTGAGATCTATACCTCTAATGAAAGCTGGGAGCCTGAGAATTACAGGATAGTGCGTGACTCTCAAACCATGGACTTGGCTAAAGGTACTACCTCCCACCTTCCACCTCCTCTCTCCATTTTGCTTCAGATAGATTGGAACTGTAAAGGTTTTCTGAAAGTGATATTGGTCCAGCTAGATGGTAAAATTCATAGAACAAAGTACAGTGGTCAGAGAAAAAAAGGACATTGGTTTGCATTGCATAAATCATTATCTTTTCCAGTGTAATAACACCAGAACAGCAGAACTAGCACATGTTTTGACAGTCCCAGAGGAACAAAAGCTGAGATGAGCTCCTTTGAGTCAGGGAAGGTGTGCGTGTAGGACACATAACTGACTAAAAGTATATGGCCTTCTAGGGCAAGCATGGTTCAGTTCTTTTCTGCATGTTATTTGAAGACATTTTAAACAAACCTAATCACAAAATTGCTATGACTCACATCCTCTTTTCTCAACAGCACTTGCAAACCTTCACGCCAAGGATGTAATTCCCATGAAGCTGAAATTCAGACAGAATCTTCAAAGTTTAAAATCCAGGTACGATAACTCGTTCTTTTGAATATTGCAATACTACATTTTACTAAAATCTTTAACGTCTGAAGTGCCTGGTTATAAACATCTTCTCCCCAGAGTTATTAAGATATAGCTATGAATTTTGTACCATCATTAGTAGAAGCAAATCATTATCACAAGACCACAAGAACATGAACAGTCTTAGCTCTGGTTTAGGTAGGAGCTGACTTCCCAGTAGAGTGTAGGAAACTAAATAACTTTGTGATATGGCCCTTTGATACCTACTAGATGTGGAGGGTCAGGTGTATGGCCCCTCTCCCTTGCTTGGTACGCTACATGCCAGGCAAATATTCACTTCATTTAGGGGAAAAACTACCCCTTAGCATGAAAAAAAAGGGGGGAAAAAGGACAAGTTATAGTGCAAGAAGCCACTGCAGTCAGCTGTGCTGCAAAGGAAGCTGAGACAAGACCATACACAAAGAAATACCAAAGGATAATTGGTGCTAACACCTGTCTTAGAAATAGCATCTGTGAATAGCTCTTCAACACCCTCCGGTAGGTCTCTCTCATCCCAGTTATAAATCCAGTTGTCTTACGGGGAGTCCCCTGAGCTGGTGTGAGATGTGAGCTCTTTGGTCTGCACTGGCTGATTGCAGGCACCTTTATTCTGTACTGGGCAGATCAGGCAGCACTTCACTGTCTTATTTGTTTTGATACAAGTATTTCACATATCTAGACTATGATTTGTTTAAGTCTCCGTGAAGCACTAAGCTGCTCTGATAGTTTGGTGATGAACACAAGTAAGCCCTTGCCAACTGTCACTTCAGATTTATTCCTTTTCTGCTCAATTCAAGGGAAATCCTGTCGACGTAACCAAGATCTCTCTGATCTCTTTTTTTCTATATCTAGTCGTATTACCATTCTGGTTAAGCTTTCCTGTGAGACTAATCAGGAAGTGCACTACCTGCCCGGAGAACATATCGGGATTTTCCCAGGCAACCAGCCAGAATTAGTCCATGGCCTCATCGCACGTGTCAAGGATGCCCCTCCGGCTGATCAGACTATCAGACTGGAAACCTGCACTCACAGTAAGTTGGTTCCCTTTAGACAAAATAACCCAGATGTTTGACAGATTCCTCTTAAAAGTCCTCAGAATTTTCATAAACTGAATTTGATTCTGTTACCCGTTTCTTAAGTTTCAAGAGGATTCTGTTGATGCTTTTAGTTATTCTGATAATCCTCGATCCTGATTTTGCATACTCTGGCAGCCCATGGTACCTTCACCAGTATTCACAGAGTTCTCCCAGGTTGACACTGTAATTTACTTGCTACATTGGCCATTGACCCCAATGAAATGAATCAACAGAGTTTGCTTATTGTTGCTACATATCAGAGCCCTAAACCAGATTTACATGTCATGACCATCGTTGCCATCTTATTAGGGACAATCTGCTAAATCGTAGGATTCTGACACACAAACATGGTTTCCTAAAAGGAGAGACACTTCATTTTAAAGTGGTGTTTTGTTACCGTGCAATTCTGGGCATCAGATCCTCCCCTTACAAAAAGGTTCAACCCTCACTTTAACCTCTTTCACAAGGGCCCTGTAGTCTAGACCTGCTGTGACATAGTCTGAAGTCGTGTTTTGAAGGACACTGATTTTTGCAAAGCTCTACAGCTGTCAAATGCCATGGGAATTGCTAAGTGTTCTTTTATATCCCACGTTTCCAGGTGGCTACTGGACAAGTGACAAAAGGATTCCAGCCTGCACACTCCCCGAGGCTTTGACATACTTGCTGGATATCACCACTCCGCCCTCCCAACAACTGCTAAAAAAACTCTCCCAGCTGGTAACAGCGGAAGGAGACAAACAGAGACTGGAAGTTTTATGTCAGGTAGGTGGTAGGGCTAGATTTACGTAGACTGGACCGTCTGATGCCTTTTTTGTTGTGTAGCAGAAGCTTAAGAAATTTTTGCAGTGATGGTGCTTGGTTTTTATCCCTCTGTTACATGTTCTGGGTGCTTGTAAAACCAGCCCCAGAGAGAGAAAGGGTGGTCTTGTGGCTCAACCTGGGCGTGGGAATCAAGAGATTTCTTCAGATCTGATATTTCCTGTGTGGTTCTGGGTGGGTCACTCTGCTGCCTGTTTCTCCTGCCTGCCTCGGGCTGGTTTCTGATGATACGCTGTTAAAAGACCTTACAGTTTGCAGGTGGAGGGGTTGGAGGGGAGCTGGTAGATGTTTTTGTCAGAGAATTTGGTATGGTGAGTGTAAGAGAGATGTCACTTTAAATAACCAATGAGTCAGGCATGGTAAGTGCTGCTTCTCCTGCTGGGTTCAGCAGTAGGAGTTTTCAGAAGGTATCAGGACCCGGGATATCCCTTAGCAGGGGCTGAGAAACAGATTCTACTTCAGTTTCTACATCCTCACGGAGAGAGCTGCTGTCTGAGAACGCTGGAGCGGGTATTCTGTGCTTCCGTTTTCAGAAATTACACTGTTTCTTAGGAAACCCCAGGATCGGTCTAGGCAAAGTTTTGAGAATTCTCTGTTGATTTCCCTGTGTATTTAATTGAACATAAAGCAGGAATCTTAGTCATATGTGGCATTTCAAATATCCCTGCTCTCCTGAACTCAGCATGGCCTGGTAACATTGTGATGGTGGCCTTTGGCTTTTAGAGCACAGAAGAATACAATAAATGGAAGTTTTACAACAGCCCGAACATCCTGGAGGTCCTGGAGGAGTTTCCTTCTGCTGAGGTCTCGGCAGCTTTCTTACTGACCCAGCTGCCTCTGCTGAAACCCAGGTACTACTCTGTCAGCTCCTCCTGTGACATGACACCCAGAGAGATTCACCTGACGGTTGCAGTTGTAAACTACAGGACAAGAGGTAGTGAATTGCTGTTTTCATTTCTCTCTTAATTAAACGATATTTAGGCTACGTTGTGGTTCAGAAAAAAACCCTGTCTCTGCCACATGGCATGAAACCTATCTGTAACAAGGAGTTTGTATTGTGATACGCGCAGAATTGTGTGCTGCAGTGAAGGTGTTCATGCTGGGGCAGGATTTGCTAACATCCTGCAGCAGCAGCAGCAGTGTTGCCTTGTTTTATAAGTCATTAGTAGATATACACTTATTTAAAAACCATGATTTTAATTATAAACTATGCTTTTTTAAAAAGACTGAGAGCTTTGAACACTGACAGGGGTGTTTTCCTCTTAGGTGGAAAAGGGCCTTTGCACCATGGAGTTTGCAGCACATGGCTGAATACAACAGCTCTCAATGGAACAGTCCCATGCTTTATACGCAGGTGAGTGTGTGACAGAGAAAAAAGAAAAGTTAAAAAAAAAACCCTACCCAAAACCCAGCGATTCTTAGTTCAGTTTCTTCAGTAGTTTTTTTTTTTTTTTTTCATTGTTTGCATATGATTTTGAAATGACTGGTGAGTGCCAGTTGGAATATCTGAGTTTGAAAAGAGAGGGAACTCCCTGTCTTCCAGAGATGAGGTCCTGTACCATGTCTTAATTTGAGTAAAATCATAATCATGAGAAAATTCTGAAAGAATTCTATTCGTATGACCCCATTCCACTGTCAGTGTATCCACCACAGAGCAAGCAAAGCTAAGGGAACGAGAAGCAACTGTCCCAAGTTCAGGCTCATTGGTGTTTTCAGTTTGGTAACTGGGGCTGTGCTGCTCAGAATCACTCAGGAAGCTGACACTGAGATGTCAGTCATATATGAATTATCTAATTAACATAATTTTGGTTTTTAGTGCTAATGAATTCCAGCTCCCAAAGGACCCGACCAAGCCCTGCATTCTGATCGGCCCAGGGACGGGAATTGCTCCCTTCAGAAGTTTCTGGCTGCAGCGTCTCTATGACTTGGAAAAGAAAGGTACTTATGGGGATTGCCACAAGGGGGAGGCCGGAACTCATCCGGCAGCAGAAGACATCCCTAGTCCTCCAAACAAATTCTCTGCAGATGGAGACACCCAGAAACATCAGCCAAGTAAACCCCATAGAGATTGGTCATCCCAAAGCGGATTGAACACTGCACTGAAACACCTGATCCGTCCCACTCAAGACCTTTCTGTTGGTCTTGAGGTATTTGACCACTTGGAGGCCACAGCCTGTGTGTTCTGTAGATACTCTGCGTTCAGTGACCGCCCAGGCGCTCGCACAGGGGCCATGATATGGGGAGGAAACGCTTTGGCCTGACTTTATCAGCCCGTCTGGGGAACCTGCTCCAGCGAGTGATCCCACATAGTTCTCCAAGGACTTGGGCAGGTTCAGTCCCCTAAAATCACCAGCTGTCACACACAGACACACACACTCACTCTCCTCCTCAGGTGTTCAATGAGAAAGGCTAGTTAGAAAATAGCTGTGCCCAGCGAGTTACTGTGACAGTGGGGCCCTCTCTGGGAATGGTTGTAAGAGCTCATAGTCTTTACCAGAAGAGACAAAACACTTTCCAATGTTGGTTTCAGGGATCAAAGGTGGGGAGATGACATTACTGTTTGGCTGCCGGCAGCCAGAATTGGATCACATCTACAAAAAAGAAACTGAGGAAATGAAGAGGAAGGGGATCCTGAAAGACGTCTACACAGCTTACTCCAGACAGCCCGGCCAAGCTAAAGTAAGGCTGGCTCCTGTGTTCTTAAAGGGTTGGCTCCTTTCAGAATGGTCCTTCTAGTTAAGATCTGGGCTCTGTTTAACACTGCTTTTTAAAAAAATGTTAGCATTTGGCTTCAGTGTATTGTGAACAAGTGGCCAAAGGCCCCACTCCTTCAAAATAAAGGAGAATCTGACTGTGCACTTCAGTGTGAGCAAACTATGTAAATATAAACCCCTCACTGCCATGGAGAGAGCCATAACAGGCAATATCATCAAAAGTTAAGTGCAAACAGCCTTTGAAACCAGAAGCTGGAACACTTTCAGAAACCTTAAGTTTTGCAGGATTTGATTAGTCCATGAGTTAGAAATGAGTTGGCTCTGGCCACTTGTCCCCATTTCAATGACACAGTGACCGTTAAAATTAATTTTGCTTGGACAAAATCTTGATTGGAGAAAACAGCAGCACTTACACTGTCCTCGTTTCAGCTGTGCTGCTCTGCTGGCAAGTTAGGAGACTTTGGCAGTTGTAACTGGTTCCAAAAATGAAAAGCCTTAGTCTGCTGGAGTTCAATCAGCAGATGGGTCTGGCCGGCAGATCTGGGGCTTGGAAAGACAGCATGAAGAGTTTTCTTCTCCTTTGCTGTGGTGGAACACACAGCTGGGATAGACGGGGCATTTAGAACCTTACTACACAGACCCATGCTGAGTTTGGAAAAGCCAATAGTGTTTAAGAAACCTTGTCTAATGATCCTTTTTCTGTTTCTAAGGTCTACGTTCAAGACATTCTTCGTAGCAAGTTGGGGACCAAAGTGTGCAACCTCCTGCATAAGGAGGAGGGGCACCTGTACGTCTGTGGAGACGTACGCATGGCCAAGGACGTGGCTCAGACTCTGAAAGGGATGCTTGCAAAGAACCTGAACCTCAGCGAGCAGCAGGCAGAGGAGTATTTCTTCCAGCTGAAGGTACGCTGTGGTAGGCAAGGTGTTCTTGCCAGCCAGAAAGTCAGTTCTTTCCAGTCAGTTCCAGGATGGGTTAAAGTCATGAAAGTCACACTCAAGATCTTTGGGCTGCCACGAGCTTCTGTTCAGCAGAACACACAAGGGAGAAAGCTCTAAGTGATCAGCTTAGTCTACCCACCGTGATGTAACTCGCATAGTTTCTGTTCGGTTGGGGTGTAAGAGTGACACAGCATATTCTCTTCAGTTTGCCGTTTCCCCAGTGTCCCCCCTTGGGCCGGGACATGAGTCGGCAGCGTGTCTGGAACATCAGGAATTTGAGGCTTTGTTGTGCCAGGGGAAGAAAGTGAGTTAAGAAATCAGTGTGCCCATCGCTGAAAACACAGAGCTGGGGTCTCTGCTGGCTCTTTAGCACGTGTTGTCAGAACGTGTCCTGGAGCACGTGTGTGGGGTTCAGAGAGGTTCCCCGTATAGGCAGTGACAAAGTGCCCTGTCACAGAACCAGTCACACGAGCAACAGACCTCTCAGTCACTCGGCCGCCACCTGAGGAGGAGCTCGTGGTGTTTGATTCATCTCTTGGGTTTCCTTTCTTTTTCTGCAGAGCCAAAAGCGGTACCATGAAGATATATTTGGGGCTGTGTTCCCCCAGGAGGGCAGAAGAGGTGTCGGGGCTTCACAACCCGCCAGTCCGGGAACGAGCCAGCGCGTGGGTTAGCCACCGCTTGCACGTGTGTTCCTTGCAAAGAACAAAGGGTCAAATCCTCTTTCTTATACATGTTAAATCATACACATGTATGTGATTGTGGGATTTTACTTTTAAACCTCAGCCTTAGTTAAGAAAATATATTAAATTTAACTTTTGTTGCTATTTATTCTGAGACTTCTTTTAATAGATTATCTTAATAGTGAAGACAAATTATTTTTTTTAATACTGTCTATGCTGGTATAAATCTGCTGGGTTTTGTAAATACAAGGAAAATATAGTTTTTTACTATTTAAGCTAGAAGTGAAATCTTTTTTTGAAATGTATTGTTTATCTTTGTGAATTTATTTATATCAGATTGTTGTGCCGTGTGTATTATCTTCACTTTAAAGCAGGTAAATGGACGGTTGTGTCACTTGGAAATGTAAAGTCACACGCCTTGTTGGACCTGAAGCAATATTTGCAAATGAGATAATAATAGAATGGTTTGTAAGTGGAAGTACCTGCTGCATCCACTTCACTTGTACGTACGTGCGGAGGCAGCAGTTGGGAGCTCTGCTCTATGGGATCCAGGCGCTGGGACCTGAGTGGTTGTTGCAGAGCCCGTGGCAGGAAGGGCCAGGAAATTCAAAAGCACTTTGGATATTTGAATTCTATGCGCTGATTTACTTGATTTGTTTGTAATAAAAGATGCCTTTACATTGATACAAACAACTTGATGTGGATTAAAGTCTCCCTCTTTTTGCTATTGGCTTCAGCCTAGAAAAGTCAGGGGAGGTAAGTTTGTTCTCCGGCTGCAGGGAAGGGGGTTTGGCTCCCACCAACTCTCTGGCCGTTTGCAAAGAGCCCGTCTCCAGGGGTCACTCACTCTGCCTGAGAGGAGTCCTGCTGTTTCGTTACTGCCGCCAAAGTGTGAATTTTCACCACAGATTGTGAGATTGGCTTCTGCAAACTGCAAAAGTATGAAATAGCAACGGGAGCAGTATCTTCTCCCCTAGTTATATTTTGACTTTGGCTCTTTCTGTGCCTTGTCAGAGCTTTTAGTTCCTTCTAGAAAATTACCAGGGCTTTATGATCAGGTTAAAAGGCTTAAGGTGAGATTCTCCCATTGTCCCTTGTCTCCAGGAGCTGGAATCTGACGAAGGAGGAGTTGAGACTCAAAAGTCAACAGTGCCATGTGTGTACAGTGTGTTTCACATACGCTTCAGAACAGCCTTAGCTGTGAGGTCACAAATACAGCATAGATGAGAGAATGTGGACAGTGGTGGCAGAGAACAGGATGGATCAGACAAGAGGGACAGAGGGGAAAGGACAGAGGAGGTTCCTGGCAGGTATGGAGTTGCACACCTACACTAGTCTACATACACCCTGAGCGGTGTTTCAGACTCTGTTCAGTTGGTGTTTTCTGATTTTAGACTTTTGTGGTGGGATAGCAATGGAACAAGGTAATTGCACTTTCTGTTAAGAAAGTTCTCAATAAGCCCAGGGCTCACCGAGTCCTAGACTTCGGATGAGTCCGACAAAAGCAGGAAACAGAAGAAGTTCTGTACTTCAGAGTGCTCATACGCTCCTGGCCCTTTGGGGAGCTGTGTCACCGTGTCACCGCACAACCCATTTCCATGCACATGACCAAAGGGGTGAATGTCCTTGCCAGGCTGCCTTCTCTGCATCTCAGGTGTCTTTTCAAGTTATCACTTACTCCAAAGCCTTACTGTAATCCTTTGTAAATGCTTATGTACAAAAGGACCATAGTTCATTTTCATTTGGAGGCTCAGAAACTTGGAAAAAACAGAATTCCTGCTGTTTATAGCAAGTTGAGAGCAGAGTGGGGGGCCCTGGGGTAACGCTGTGTCCTGAAGATGTGAGACACCATTGAAAACCGCTACCCAGGGAAGGAAGAGCCTCTGCTCCTTCTTGGGCCTCCGACAAGTCAGAGCAGAGGCACAAGTGTTTGGGTATCAGCTCAGAAGCTGCACAGCTTTCCATTTCTATATTCTAAGTTGATGAGGCCAGTCTTACGGGGAGACCTTTTCATCTGAATTCCACTGTGGCAAATATTTCCCCCCAGCAGAGAGGTGAGAAGGCAGTTAAAGGAAAGGATTAAGAAAAGCAGAGATCTGTTTTAATTCTTCGTGAGTTTATTTAAACTGGTCCCAACTGTAAGTTAACTCCAGTTGCAGCGCTGATCTGAAGCTGTGTATAATTGCTTTTTCTACAGAAATAAATGGGGAAGATAGTGCAGATGTTAAGGTCAGTGGATAATTATTCTATTCCAAGATAAAAACTGAAACTTCATTTAAGAAACCAGATACAAAACATACCTTTTAAAATCCTGAAGATGATCAAATCGGCTGTTCTGTGGTTATTGAAGTGTCCGTTCAGCCCCAAGGCAGTGGAGGGTTTCAGCACGTGCGTTAGTTTAAGCACTGGAGCAATCTGCCAGAGGCAGAGGAACTATTCTGGGGTAAAAGGTACTGGGATGATCGTGCACCTCTTACTCCAACACATCCTGCAGCAATTAGTGCCTTGTTTCATTAACGCTTAAGCCCACCTTACCTGGCTGTAAAGCACTCGGCACTGAAACCAGGCTGCGTGCCCAGGCACTGGGTGCAGGCCTTTCTCAGCCCCGTTCTCCGGCCACTTCTGGCTGTTGGTGAATTCCCTGGTGCTTCCGGATACACGGGGTGCGTGGGGTGCATCAGTCAGGCCGAAAGACAGGTTGCCATGGTGATTTATCAGTCCCAGGGCTGGCTGGGTGCACCCTGGGATGCGGAACAGATACACCGATGGCTGCCCTATGGCCCCTAAGAAAAGCAGGGCTCGGCCGTATGAATGTGTTTCTGAAACGTGCTGAGCGTCTGACGCTGGTGGGTCCCGGCGAGTCTGTGTATGCTCCTAACCTGTTCAAATAACTTCTGTTAACTTAAGCTCTTTCCTTGAGGAAAAGGAAAGGAATAGGTGGAAGGGCTACACGAGTATGTTGTTGCCCTGCTGAGGGGCAGCAGAAGTTCCAGCTTTGCATTAGGGTAATTGCTTGGGAAATGTAACTGTCTCCAGGTGAGGTGGCTGCAGTGCTGGGGGGCTGATTAGTGATGGGGGACAGCTGAGCTCTGTGGGGCAGAGCCTGGGGGACAAGGTCTGCGTGGTGGTGAGCTGCAAGGCTGACAGACCCTGAGACAAGGAAAGCAGAAGGAGTTTGGGTAGGTGAAAGACTTTTATTTATATTTTTTTTAAACGGAAATCGATGCTTTTTACTATAGCTATGCAGGGGGGTTCTCTTCCTTGAACGTGTATTGTGCAATCCAGGGGTCTGGGTGGATGGAGACTTCCCTGCCCAGTAACACCACTGGGCGGTGAGGAGGGGGCTTGAGCTGCTGCCTTTTGTGGGCAGGAGCCGGCAGAGCTCTGAGCGCGGATGAGACAGTGATGAGTCGTGTCCAGTTCTCCTACCTCTTGCTTCAATGGGTTCAGTTCTAGCCCCATCTGTGGACTCTGAGTTGTTGTTTGGTGTCTCCTCTGAATGAGCTGCCGTTCCTGTGGCTGCACTGAGTGTTTTGTGTGCGCTGGGAGGAGCGTTGGCCAACCGGGAAGGTCCAGCGGGTCCTCCCTGCTGGAGGAACCAGGGGAAGTGGTTCCTCTGGTTCTAAGGTTTAGGGTGCAATCGGGTGTCACAGCGCAGCTGGAGCCACACGTGGGATCTCTTTGTGCTTGAATTTGTCTCCGTTGAGATGTGAGCACTGGTTGCTTTAGCAAGAAGGAAGGGGAGAGGGGGAAGCTTTTGTTGTCTTTCAGAGAAAACAAATCCTGGACTGTTCATCAATGAAAGAGAAATATTGTAAAAAGGCTGTTAAAAATCTAAGAATGTGATCTGAAGAGGAGGAGTCTCGTATAAACCACAGGTTAACAAGTGGGGTTAGGCTTTCAGCAGGAGGCAGGTATTCGATTTAAGTTTTTTCTAACAAAATGTGCTTTCACAGACTTCTAGATGGCTGCTAACATTAAGTGATGTCTTCCTGGGGTATGTAACGGCTCGTCAAGCTGTGAACGGGTTCTTGTCTCTAAACCAGAGCCGGGCCCAGGGTAACATCTCCATCTGGAGTGCTCATACGTGAAGGGGCAGCAAACCATCAGTGCTTGTCAGGTGTTGGGGACTGTTACCTGCGCTCAGAACATGCCCATCTCTTCCCCAAAGGACGTTAAGTTCCAGTCTTTGTCCCTGTTAACAAGGAACCGGCGGGTTCCGTCTGCTCCCTGGCTTGGGGGCTCGGACAGCGGCCGCGGGGCCCCGGTGGTTCTGCTCTTGGGCTCTTCAGGCTGTTCCTGGGCCCATCCCAGCCCGAATGTCACTTTAGGAATCCTCAGGCCAGGGTGGCCGCGTGGCTCTGCCGGGGCTCTCGGTGACTGCAGGGAGTCTCCAGGGGCAGCCGGTGCCGAAAGCAATAACGTGAAATGGCGTTTCTTGCGGTGAATTCCTGCCCCCGGAGGGTGACGTGTTGCCTGGGGGATGGGGCTTCTCCTTCACCCCCCACCGAGCACTTCAGCAAGGGGTCCTGGGCTCTGGTTTTCTGCCCAAACCCTGGGTTTCTCCCCCCAGAGACCCAAAATCCTTATATGAAAGTGGGTGAAACCAACACCCGCTGTACGTCCCGATGGGACAGAGGGGTGGCCCTGGGAGGCTGCCGCTGCTCGAGGGAGCTGTGGCCGGGCAAAGATCAAAGCCAGGTCACGGCCGGTGAGAGGAACCTTTACGCTTGGGGATGGTTTGGGTTGGTTTGTTGTTTTTTTTTAAATTAAACACCCTTGCCCTTCAAGTTTAATTGAGAATTAAATTCATTATTTCTTATTCTTTATGAAAGACAACAAAGCTCAACTTATCTTAAGCTTTTTATTGTTTGCACATGAAAGATCTAGATAAGAAATGTGAAGAAATGTGAAACTGGGTTTTTATAATGCCTTGCCCTTTTCCCGGCAGGACAGTCCAAAGCTGCCGTTATTTCCAGCACCGAGCCGTTTGGCAGCGGCGTAACGTTCCTGGGGTTAATTAACGCTCTGCCATGTCCCTCGGGCCGGGGGGAGCCCCTCTCTCGCTGGCAGAGCTTCTCCCTGCAGGTGGAAGGGTTTGGCGGGGCCTGGGGGGCTCCGGGGGCTCCCCGAGTCCCTGCGGGGGGGCAGCTGGGGGTGCAGAGCCTGGGGGTGACGGATTAGGGCAACGAAGCTGGTGAGGGGTCTGGAGCACAAGTCTTACGAAGAGAGGCTGAGGGAGCTGGGGGTGTTCAGTCTGGGGAAGAGGAGACTGAGGGGAGACCTTCTCGCTCTCTCCAACTCCCTGAAAGGAGGCTGTAGAGAGGCGGGGGTCGGTCTCTTCTCCCGGGTTACAGATGATAGGACAAGAGGCAATGGCCTCAAGTTACGCCAGGGGAAGTTCAGGTTAGATATTAGGAAATATTTCTTTACTGAAAGGGTTGTCAGGCATTGGAATGGGCTGCCCAGGGAGGTGGTTGAGGCACCATCCCTGGAGGTATTCAAGAGAGGAGTTGACATGGTGCTCGGGGATATGGATTAGTGTTGGGTGGTGTGGTGGGGTGTGTGGTGTGGGGGGTGTGTGTGGTGTTTTTTGTTTTGTTTTGTTTTGTTTTTTTTCCATTGGTTGGACTAGATGATCTTAAAGGGTCCCTTCCAACCTGGGTGATTCTGTGATCCTGTGATCCTGGAGACTGTGGGGCTGGTGCCTCCCCGGGGAGTGGGTGGAAGGGTCGGGGGGGGCTGGGCAGGGTTGGGGTGCAGGAGGGGCTGATCCCCCCCCCCCGTACTGGTGGGTGCAGAGCAAGGACGGGGACAAGGGGTGGGGGGTCCCGGGGAAGGGCCCGTGGGCAGGAGGCGGCTTCTCCGCGTAGTTCAGCGCTTCAGGAAAACGCAGCGGTGGAGCTCGTAAACCACGGGATAACTTGAGCCGTCGCATCCCGGGGGGAAACTTTCTTTGCCAATTGCAAGTGGACTCGGGAGCGTTTCAGCCGCCCCGAACGTTGGTGCAGGGGGAGGGAGCCGGATTAATTAAGAGCTGGAGCTGTAATTAAGGGCAGCAGCCGCGAGGAGGCAACCAAGGCCCGAGGCTGCAGGAGCTCCGGATCCGGCCCGGGTCTGTCCCCTCCTCTCCCTTTCCTTTGGGATGCGATTTGTTGCCGGAGCCCGGCGGTGGAAGGTGCGGGGGGAGTCCCAGCCCCGCAACCGGCGCCTCCCGCCTTCGGCTGCTCAGAGGCAACGAACGGAGCCGCCGGCAGGAACGGTCCGGGCTTCCCCCCCCCGCCGGGAGAGGGGTCAGTGACTGACAGCCCGGATAATGCCGGGGGGGAGCAAATGGGCTCAAAGGCCATAAATTAAGGAGTCAGACCAGTGAAGGAAAGCTGAGAGACACAGCAGGGGCTGTAGCAAAAGCTGTAAGGTGGCATTTTATTTTTTTAATCCTTTTTTTTTTTTTTCCTTACATGAGCAAAACCTGAGAGTTCTGTCACCCTTTGCTTCGGCATCTTGCTCCAGGAGTTTCTCTGTTGCAAAAGGACTTGTAGAAACAGGACCCCCCTCTCTCTCGAGCGCTGCTCCCTCTTGCCCGATTCGGAGAAGGGATTTTAACGGGCGCTGCCTCCCTGTGCCCCCCCCAGGGCTGCCCTCACCCATTGCGAGGGTCCCCACTCTGGGGTCCCCACTCTGGGGTTTACCCCCAAAGTCTGACCTGTCCCGTTTGTGTCACGTCACCCTGTGTCTGTCGGGCTCTCGAGTGGCAAAGAAAATGGGGAAATGCTGGGAAATCCCCTTCTGCTACTTCCCTGGGATCCTGCTTCCAAAGGGCCGGGAGGGGAGAAGGGGCGAGTGATGGTAGAGCTGGTGACCTCCATGGGCATTGGCTGACCCACCACGGTGGGACGGTCATCTCTGCCCCTCCGCTTCCCTTTCTTCCTACACACCTCCCTCATTTCCTGCTCTTTTAAATACATTGCCTTGAATTCCCAACCTCAAATCAGGGAGAGCATCTCCCGCTACTCGGAGAAAGGCGCATCCATTTGGGACTGGTGACAGTTGGACACCGACGGGGTGTGGGAGTGAAGATGCTCCGAGCACCTTCTTTTGGCTTTGTCTCTTGTGAACTTCCCAGGACCCGCCACCACCTGAAAGTCTGTCCCGGGGGGGTTCGCAGCCTCCCAGCGCCACCCCCGTGTGACCCGCGGTGCGACGGCCGAGGGCTCAGTCCTGTGTGTCCCCCGGCAGCGGGTGCGATGTGTTGGGGGGGCCCTGCGGAATCTGCTCGTCTTTTGCTTTGGCTACAGGTAGATGGGGGGAAAAAAAGGTCAAACCACAATTCTGTAACACTTGCTTTACCCAGAGCGAAGATTTATTCACTGAAAAGATTCCTACAGACCCAGAATGTCATCAGCATAGAGTACACTTTTTTTTTTTTTTTTGTTTTTTTGCTGGTTGCATAAACTAATACAGAAACTGTTGTTAATACTAACAATTTTTAATTAATTTAATAGCAATTCTGGAAGACACTCCGTGGATAGAAAATATAAAAAAAAATTTTTTTACTGTACAAAGTTTACATCACATTTGAAAAGAAAAGGTGTCCATTTTCACCATGTTACAGACTCCATTTACATTCACTGGGGACGTGGGGCTTTAGTAGCAGCATTTACAACCGGCTTCACATTTACACCCGGGCTCGCCCGCTCCGCGCCCCCCCAGCACCCGGGGACACGGGACAAGGGACACGCAGCCAAAGGGCTCCCGCTGGGTTTGCAACGCGCCGAGGGGCGAGAGCTCCGCTCCCGTCGCAGCCCCACAACCCCGCCGCGTCCCGGGGGGGGTCTCTCACACCCCAATTACCCCAGAGCCCTGAGCGGCCTCTCCTCTCCCCTCCACTGGCTCCGGGAGGCTGGGGGTTGCTTTCCAGAGCAATTTATGGGCCTTAAACACAAACCCAAGGGCGGGTTCAATTAGAATCCCAAATCTCGTGATTAGAGGCAGGTTCTGGAACCCGGGGCCGTGTTCCCAGGGGGGCAGCACGGGGCTGGGCCGTCCCCGTGGGCACTGGGCACACGTTAAAAGTGCAGCACAAGGACACGAGGCCCCAGGTCCTGCCGAAAGGGGCGAGGGAGCCCGGCAGAACCGGGGGACACGGCTCTGTGTCTGCACAGATGGGGCTGGAATAACCCGAGGGCAGTCGTGGGAAGGACAAATGACGATAGGTTTTTTTGTTGTTTTTCTTAAATTGTTTTAATGTGGCTGTTCGTCCAGCACTGGCTGTCCTCCTCCCCCTCACCAGTCATCTTATTAGAAAAAAAATTGAGAATATATTGCTTTTCCGGAGTAGGTGACGGCAGCAGAGCAGCGTCGCTGCTGGTGACCAGGGACACCCCGACTGTTTGCAGGCTGGGGACTGGCCCCAGGTTTCGGGGCTTGTTTTACGCACAGAAATGGCAGAAATAACTCAGGAGGAGCTGCTGCCACCCTCAAACGGCAGAACCACGGCTTACAGAGTGACGCGCTGCGTCCGGCACCGGCCTCTAGCGACGCAGGGTGACACCGAGGGGCCCGTAGTGTCACCAGCGCGGAGCAGCACGTGCCCCTCCTCCAGGTGTGTGTTCTGCTGCCGTTATTGAAGCAGAGAAAACAACTTCTGCTTAAAACTGCTGACACAGCACGATTGTGAGAGAACACACAGTAGCAAGGCTCCGAGAGCCCCAAGCGGGGCAGGCTGAACACGCCGTAGCTGGGGGGGTTATTTGCTTTCTGAAGGTGGGGAGAAGAAGGGGGACAGGAGAGACCCCAGCGCCACGCCTGGCCACCACCAAACCCATTTTTTTTCTTTTATAGCCGAGACACACTTAAAAGTCACTCTATCAAAATACTTGTAAGGGAATGTAACCGACTTGCACGTGGCCGAGTGAAGCTCTCTGCTCAACAGAACTCAGGAAATACTTTTGCCACTTAATTTTCTACAAGACTCAGCCCCCCCCCCTAAGTAGCCAGAGGAGCTCCTGCCCCTTTGCCCACCCCACAGAGGACCTCAGAGCCCCTCTGCCCTGAGCCTCGCGCCGAAGCCTTGTGGGGTAAAGGGGTGGGGGGGCGTAACGTGCTGGTGGTTTTGGAGAAGTGAAACTGGGTGACTTCCAGGGAGCCCGGCTGAACCACCCCAACAAAGTGAGGGACAGAAAGGGTCTGAACGCTCATGGTGGGTGAGGGAGCCTCTGCTAACGCTGCTCACAGTTCATCTGCATCTGTCACCTTAAATGGGGTAACTGGGCGTCTCCTTTATAACCTGCACATCACACCTTGGAGAGGGTGTGCTTTGGGGGTTCTCTTGTCTCAAAATTAACCTTTGAAACAAGGCTGAGCTGTTGGGTTGAGTCAGTCCCTCTAGAGCAAGATGTAACTGTCCTGGCTGTGAGATTTCTGTCGTTCTTAGTCTTCCTCAAAATAACTGCTTTAGTCTGAAGTTTTTTAAAACAAACAGCTTGTAAACTGCGCTATGCCCGGCTCTAGGAGCCAGCAACGCTGGGGCGGAGCGGGGGGAATGACTTTGAATGTCTTGACGAGCCCTGTGCATCAAGCCCTTATTTAATATGTTATTTAGGGATGGCTTTTTCCCTTGTCCGTCTCTCGCTGTTCCCTGCAGCTCTGGAAAAAGCCTTTTCTCCTGCAACTGAAATGGCTGCGCCCGGTTGGTCGGTGTGTTACTGCCAGAAATGCTGCTGCCTTAGGGGACTAGAACTTGTTGTGCCTAAAACTTCAAAGGAAGAACTGCTCCCTGGGCGCAGATCTGTATCAAGTCGTGCTTTTATCTCTTTAAAGGCAGCGAGTCCTAAGCTTCCTCCAGGATTGCAGGAGCACAAGGAGCTTTTAGTGTGAGTTCTGTGTAGAAGAGCGCTCGGGTCTGTAACTGAGACCCAGCCTACGCGATGGGAAACGCTCCCAGAAGTAGATTTGTCCTGGTGGGACTTCAGGCAGGTCCCCAGCACCTGGCCCAGCCCTGCCCACACAAACCTGGGGCTCAGGGGCTGGTTCTGGCAAGAGATTGATTTCACCTTAAGGAAAGAAAAATCCTCTCTGGAACTCCAGCCCCTCGTACCCGACACGCTGCCGTTCTGCAACAAGCCCGTTCCACCCCTCTTGGGGAAACAACTGCTCTGAAGGCAGACGATCGTCCTCTTTACCACAGACACGAGAAGGAACTAGAAATAGTTCTTTTTTTTCAGTGCTATTTGAGAATGGCTGTAGTTAAACTCGATTCACTGTTTATTATGTTTAAAAAATATAGTTCACACAAAAGTATCATGTAAACATCCTTTAAATAACTGCTGGTGCTCAGGCAGAATTCAGACTGTACAACCGCCCCCGGGGCTGCGAGCCGAGGGTCGCGCGGGTCGGGGCTGCGGCTGCGCCAGCGTCACCGCTGGGAGGGTTCGGCGAAGGCTGGTGACGCCGGGTGTCGGGAGGAGACAACGTGCTCACAGTTACACCCCACGCTAGAGCTTTTGGTGACTTGGCTCCAGGATTCCCAAGCCAAATCTTTCAAAACGCAGGACAACTTTGCTACTGTTAATGCTGGAGAGAGTTGGGGGGGGAGGAGAAGGGAAGGGGAAAGAGTTACTTGTGTTGAATTTTTCTTAAAAAGCTACAGTTCTAGAAAAGGAACTAAAACGTGTTAGATTCTGATCTCGTACAACCCCAGACTGCCCAGAAAAGTAGCTTAAGTCATTAAGCGGCAAACACGGGAACTTATTCGTGTTAACCTCACACAGCACAAATCTGATTTGCCTCAAACTGGAGAAACGGGAGCTTTTGAGAAGTCCCTACAGGGGGGCAGGAGCCTGACACTTGTTTTCAACAGGCATTGGCTTCCCTGAAGTAGAAGGGAAGGGAAAAATGACTTACAGGATTTGGTTTTTAAGAGTAAGGGGTGTTTTGATGAGGTACATCCGTCGGGTAAAGAAACCCAACAGAACGAACCCAAACCCCTTTGCTCCTCTTTATAGGCTGTAGCAAGTGCATAAAAATGCCTTTTCCTTCACCCCTAAGCCTTTAGTGGAGCTGGAAACACCTTCCCACCCAGGTGCCTCCTACACACATGCACTTGGGAGCCCTGAACCATCAGCTCTTCAGGAGACTTTGAGAGAACGAATACGTGGACACTGCCCTGGTTCTTGGTGCACGTTCTTCTGGCCCTGTCCTCTCCCCGCCAAAACAAGGTATTTTTGTCAAAATGATGAATTGGTAAGGAATGAAAAAAGACCTTTTCTGAAAAGGCACATATTTGCTGTTACCTGTAACTCTGCAAAGCCCCTAACGTTAAGTCAGACATTTTGCTGAGCAAGGGGTGTAAACGGAGGCAAATCATCAAATTCAAAGCCCAAAGATTTGCAAGGGGGGGAGCAGGAGGGGAAGCTCTTGATTCCCTCCTCTTTTCCACAGCGCTGGGGCTGATCCCAGTTGGGCCGGTCCCAGACACCACTTGTGGCTTGGTCCTGGCAGGGTGAGGGACCAGGCAGAGCAAGGACCATCCTTCCTCACGCTCAAGAACAGCACCAGCTTCACCCAGCCCCTGACAGAACTGACGCCGGTCCCCAGGGAGAGCTGGCACCACCTGCCCTCAGGTCCGGCTGGTTGGCAGAGCAGTGGGGTGCTCAGCCACGGGCTCTGCCTGCGGGAATGTTCCTGCCACCTCCGCTCACAAAACCCCCTCCAGCACCGAGGCTGCCAGGCATAACCTCGCGCTGCGCCCAGGGCCCTGCACCCTCTGCCCCCCGAGACCCGCACAAGTCACACCGGCGTCGGGAACCCCCCAACCTGCCAGGCAGGGCACGCAGCAGGGGCTGTTCCCTGCGCCTGGTGAGCGAGAGCAGATCCCAGCCCCTCTCCAGGAGGTACAGCCTGAGGAAACGCCTCGGAAGGGAGAGGTGGCCGCGGTGTTAGACAGTGACTTCTTGCAGCCAGGAGGTGTTATTCAAGCGAACAGCCCACACCAAGCGGAGAAAGGCAGAAAAGGAGAATTCGGATATAGTGTTGATTATGTCCATGGGTTAATTTCGTGGTTTGTTTTTGCTTTTTTAAATGGAAGGTGATTGTCCAAGTTGCTGGTTAGGATACAACACATGGAAACATGCAAGGTGGAGCCCGTTATTGCACCAGTAGCTACAACCTACAAAGAAATATGGGAGGGGAGGGAAAAAGACACCGTGAGAGTTAGTTTTCAGTTATTTAAAGCAAGCCCTTGAGAACTACCTATTCTAAAGCTTACACCAGAGCATGGGGTTAGTGCAGTTTCTCAGAGGATGTGGAGGTGTCTCCAGGAGGATTTGACTCTGAGCAGCCTCTGGCTGCCCCGGCACCCCCGGGGTGACCTGACAGGACGCAGTTTGCAGGGGATGAACAAAACCGAGCTGCCTCTGCTTCCGTGTCAATGAGCACTAATTCAGCTGCCAATGTTGATAATTAATGCTGACACTTCAAGTACTTCTCCCCTATTAAATGCTTTGAGCAGAGAAGCAGTAGTAATGTATGCAAATTGGCACAAACCGCTGGCAGGGGTGGAGGGGGGTGTCAGTCTGTCTGCCCAGGGAACAATAATTAGGGGAGCTCCGACAGTCATTCTGCAGCTCCGCAAGCTGTTTGAGAGTAACTCCCTATGGAAACACTCATCCAAAATGATCACTTGGCAAATCGCTCCGGAATCGAGCGTTCTCATGAGCTGAGTGCCCAAATGGGAAGCGTTACTTCATGTTCAATGTGGTGTTAGAGGACAAGGGGAGAGCGTGACTGGCTGCGTGGGACAGCCGGGGCTCTGCTCTGCTCCACGCCATCTGCTCAGGGAGGTGAAAAGATCAAATCACCACCAGAGTTAACGATCCGGCACAAGGGGATCTTGCTGCACAGAGAAATGAGGGCAGGGAAGAGCTGAACCATAGTGTTCCCACTCAGAGCAGCACAGTTCAACACAGAACCATAGTGTTGGAGAGCAGCATCTCTGTAGGAAGGGAACAATATCACCAAAGGGCGATGTGTCATGTACGTGTATACATGTACGCAACTTAAATACAGTGATCTTCCTCTGAGGTAAGGGAGCATTAACTTAAAAAAATAGCAGGGAATGTCCCGAGTGAAGCTGGATGTGTGGAGGGAATGGCTATGGAGAAGCAGAGACTCAAGGCAGCTGGGGACAGATCTGCCCAACGCGAGCTGCGCCTGGAAACAGGCTTTTTTACTTCAGGAAAAACAATTGTTTCTCTTAAATTAGGACCCAGGGACGTATAAGCAGCAGCAATTACATACAGGCCCATTTTTTAGCTCAGGTTTTGTTGGTTTCTCTTTACATTTTTATTTTAAAAGATGTAGACAGTTGAAATGGCGAGGACTGAAGCGTGGCTGTGACAGTGCTGCCGGGCACTGAGCGCTGGGGGTGCAGAAGGACAGCCCCCTCCCAAGGGTGTGCCGCAGCCCACACAGGCTGTAATGACCATGCGAACAACAACCGTAACGCAGTGGTTGGACCTTTTTGAAGTGAGTGCTGTGGTATGTGAACACCCCTGTCTGGTGTAAGGAAAAAACACCAGACAGCTCTACTTCCCGGGGAGCGGGCAGTAAGTGTTCAGTTTTTGCTGATAATAATGTCCTTTTGTATAAAGATGAGGCCATGGTCTTGGGGAAGCATCCCACACATAAAGTTGTTACACGGGGAAATGTATCGGGGACCCGGTACAAATGTTGGGGAAATTGCACAAGAGACAAACAGTGACATTTTGAACCGAACCCCCAGAGAAACCACACCCAGCGGCACTCGGAGTGCCAGGGCAGTCGCCAGACAAGCGTTTGGCCAGTTACAGTAAGGGATTGCGGGAAGATCGTGAAGGGTTATGGGAAAGAAAGGGGTAGGTTAAACATCAAAAAAAGGAGAAAAAAAGAGAAAATAAATATTAGAGGTTCAGTAGATGAAAATAAACATGAGCAAAGTACGTGGTAAATGGGCACTGGTCGCAAACGTGTCTGGTCTCCCCAGACTTTGAGAAAAAACACTGAGGTCACCAAACTGTCACCCTGTGCCCAAGAGAAGTCCTGAGTGCGTCCCTGGGCCGGCTGTGCTCGTGGGGGCCATCAGAGCTACTGGGGTAACAGCAGTGGGGATGAGACAACCGACACGGAACTGGTTGGGGGTGGGGAGTTCGGTCTCTCGGCTCCAGCAACCAGATCTGCTTCCCTTCCTCTTGATCTGAACAGAAGTGGGACCTCCCCAGAGCGAGGGGTTACTCATGGGAGGGGGAGCTGGAAGTTTTAGGCTTGTGGCTTTACGCTCACCCAGTCCGAACTGGAACGAGTTTTATATTCTGGGCTCATCTGTCATAACAGATGACTCGGGATGTACAATCAGGTGTTTTGAGGGACGTCTCCCAGTTTTGACAGTTTACGGGTGCGTGATCTGATGAGACCTTTCTTCCTCAATTGCAGCACAGAAACTGACCTCTGACAAGGATTTATGCTGACTTCTCATGATTTATCTTTCCTTGGTCCAGATCTTGACATAATTCCACCTTGGAGGTTCAGTGCAAACACTGCTGTTCCTTCCTAGCTGTCAATTTAACGGCATCCTCAGGATTTCTAAATCCCTTGACACGTCATCACCACCTACTTTGGTAATTTTCCCCAGAAGTCAATTATGCTGAGTCTAATGCTGCATTTCTTTATCTGCCTCTGCAAACTGGGCACTCTCCCATAAAGAGGAGGAGGGGGTTGGATATTTTCCCCACGTGCTCCGTGAGGAACTTTGGACTCTTTCAAAATGTGACAGTTCAGTTTCAAAGGGAAACGGTGGCACATTCTTTGGTCCTTCCCGCCCTCAGTCAGTACCAGCCATTACAGGGGAAATTCTAACCACTCTGGGGTCTGTGTGCGCCCTTTCTAATACTCTTTGTAGAAACTCTCTGAAACCAGACATAGAGCTGGGTCAGTAACCTGCTGAAGGAGGGAGGTGAATGTGATAAAGTAGGAAATCAACTGTCTGAAGCACACAGGCTTCATTGCCTCATTTCCTAGTAACCAGAAAAGCAGAAGAGCACGCTGCTGCTCTCCCACAGAGGTCTGACAGCCCCCAGGAAAGCAAAACAAAGGACAGAAACGATCCATTAGCAAATTCTGAGCAGCATAAATGTTATCAGCAGCAAATACTCACTCAGCAGACTTCCAGAAATGCCCGGGGTGGGAGAGCCGGCGATTCAGTTTTGGCAGTTTTTCAAGCATCTCCATGAGGACAGTGAAGCTGGGTCTCTCGCCAAGCTCGAAGGACCAGCACGCCGAGAGAATCTCCTGCAAAGGTGTTTGTGGCTCATTATCTCCACTGAGTTCCCAAGTCTAACTGTGCAGACTGAGCAGCTGATGGGGCACTGATTTGTGTGAGCCCAGCCAGAGGCAGTGGTTAATAGAGATCTCGGACATTCTTATGATCAGGCAGTACCCTGCACACTGGTGATGTCTACTTCTGTACAACAGTTACGGGCAGAGGCTCAGTATCTAACCCGGTGTCCCATTCTAATCTGCTCTCTCTCCTGCCCTTTCTCTTTACAGTTATGAGTAAAATAAATCTCCTCTTTAAGCAGCTCCCTCTTTTCCTGATAAATAGCTATATGGAAGGATTCCTCCAGCTGAGGTACTTACGTTGACTTCTTTCCCCAGACTAACAGTTGCAAGGACTTGTTTCACTCCTTCCCCACTTCCTATCTGCCAGATGAGTGCCTCTGCCGGCTGGTTCTTGAAAGGCCATTCTCTTGCTTGGAGCTCATACCACACAGTCCTGCAACATCAGTGGACAAATCAAGCCTTTGCCTGCTCTTAAGAGAACGATACAAACCCTGATGCTGTTCCAGTTTCTCCAGATAAGCTCTGGGAGGTGTATAAGGCTCTGCAGCAAATCCCTCCCACCCCTCATGCCTCCTGCCCACGAATTTTGTAGTAGGTGAGAAAAAGCATCCCAGGCAGAACCCTGAGGCTATGAGAAGGGAACCACCGACTCATGAGGCTCAGGTCTGTGACAAATCTCGTTAGTAAGCTCCTGTGGTACTCTGTGGTGTTCCTCTTACCCAAAGGCATAGATATCTGCAGCTTTGGAGAAAGGCAGCTTGTCTTCATCTTTCCCAGGGGCCATCTCACGAACGATTTCAGGGGCCAGGTAGCACAACCAGTCATGAGGCAGCTTCAACTCATTCTCCCTCCTGCGTTCAAAGGAAAGAAGTGGGACTGAAACCCTACTGCTTGAACCGAGCAGCAGCACATGGACCATATCTCTACTTCACCCAATGCCTTGACTTTATTCACTCAAATGTTTTTGCTGACATTTGCTTTCTAATTTTCTTGCCATATTAACAACTACACACGTGACAGCCTGGCTCCCCAGCTCACTCCTGGGCTTAGAGTGTTGTTCTGTGTTCTGAGTCTTACTCCACACATAACTTCCTAGCAATGTGCTATGGGAACAGTAGAAAGAACTCTGTTAAAAAAAAAAAAACAAACACACCAAAAAATTGTGTATTGCCAAAATGTGCATATGTACAAAAGGGATCACCACTCCCCACTTATACTGCATAACACATCAAAATGTTTCCCTATTTGATCATTATTTAGCATTCTAGAAGCGGACCAAGATTTGAAACCTCCACTTACCTTCCTTCCTGCACCACGCCTGAAATTCCAAATAATCCAAAGTCAGTGATCACAACTTTCCCGTTGTCATAGAAAACATTCTTGGATTTCAGATCCTTATGAACAATCCCCTTTGCGTGAAGATACCCCATGCCCTGGGAAACAAACGCAGGGATGTAAACTTTATTATTTACAAGCCTCTGCCTCCAGGCACGCTTTGCTTTCTAATGCACATTTACTCTCATTACTCCAGCATAAATGATTAATTGTAAACTGGACACAGCAGCTCTCCGACTGATGCAGGGAGGGTGCAAGGGAGCAGATCTTAGTTCAGTGCTCAACCTTGGAATTGCTTTCCATCCTCTGCACAGCGGGGCTGCTGGAAGGGTGCAAGCACAAAGCTGAAGCATTAAGCGTCCGTGGACTTGACAATCCTGAACAAGTCTGTATGTGTAAGAACCATGAACAACTGACAGGAGTTTGCTCACTAAATTCACAGAATATTTCTGCCAGAAAAGAAAACAGCAGCTTTAGAAATGCTTCTTCAGTGAGAAATACTGAAAGCGAGCACAGAAAACGCTGCACAAATCTGGGAGAAAACACCATTTACTACAGAAAGTGTTAACTCAGCTGCAGTTACTAATAAAGAGAAGAGACTGGGAAGGAAGCCTGTCCCACAGACCCCTCTTCATTGTCGCCTTTATCTAAATTCTCCCTCCCCAGCCCCTCACTGACAAGCAAAAGCTCTATTTCTCTCCATGTAGGCCCTTAGCACTGTCCACTAAATTAGCACTTTTTTTAGACCAACTTTGAGCATCTCCTGCTGCATCACCCTGTTGGGCTACTGCGACCCACACAGCCCCTCCCCAGCCCTGCAGCCTCCAAGCTCCTGCCGAGGCGCTGCCCAGAAAGCAGGTGTCTCCGGTAGCACAAGGTCCCCTCACCTTAATGATCTCCTGCGCTATCTGCCGGGTTTTGTTAATATCCAGGGATACCTTGTGGTCCCTTACAAACGAGTGAAGCGTCCTTCCTTTGCAGAAGCTACAGAAAAGAGGAACAACAATCCTTAAAAAGGTCTTTTAAAATATTGGAGGGAAATAAGAATGTAATACTGGACGTGTAATTGGTCTTCTTATCATGTTGACAGAATCCCAGCCCTTTTTCACTGCTGAGAAATGCCATTTTGAAGTTGAGTTACACATGTACCTATTGTTAAAGCATGCTCAAGAATATGCAACAAATATGTATATATTAAAAATAATCCTAAGATGCCATATCCTTACCTGGTAATGATTGCTAAATGAGGAGGGTGCATGCATGCTCCCATGAAAAGTACCACGTTCTCGTGCCGCGTCTGTCTGTAGTTCATCACCTCCTTCTTGAAGAGCTTGAGATGGTCCTGGTTGTTCCCGTCTATCTCCAAGAGCCTGATGGCCACCTCCCCGTGCCATTTTCCCTTGTAAACCTTCCCCCACCGTCCTTGGCCGATAGGATCCCCCAGTTCAATCTGTTCAAAGGGGATGTCCCATTCTTGCAGGTAGACGCTGGTCTGGCTTGGTTTGCGATAAATCATCCCTTGCAAGTGTGGCCGTCTGTTTGGCAAATCTTCCACCTCATCCTCATCATCTTCAGGTTCCGATTTACTAGTCTCTCGTTCTTCCACCTGTTCACAGAAAGAGATGGGAAGCACACGCTGAGAGTCCCATCTGAGGGGCAGAAGCAGCAGAGGCTGCTTGGAGAGGTCAGGGGGCTGGATGTATGCACTGCTGCAGCTCTAGAAATAGCCCTCAGAAAACAAAGTCATCTCAGAAAGCTACAGAAAGTCATATTTCTATATGTCAGAGCATGCAGGTGAAGACAAGGCGGCTTTATCCCGTATAGAGTTACATTTGTAGAACAAGCACTAACATGGAGGCACTCAGCATTCTCTCAGAATTTGGCCGTCAGTGTGGGGCAAAATGCCAGTGGCTATTCTGAAAGGAGAGGTCAAGACCCTCTTTGTCCTTCAAATTAACATGGGTGCAGGTTTTTTTGAGATTACTAAAATCATCCCGTTAGAGAGAAGTGCTCCAAAAATCAACAAACTTGATCCAAAATCCAGTCATTTCTGCTGAAATCATTGATTCTGTCTCTATTGGTGTCCTCGTCCCTGCAGAAACCCGTTTCAGTGGTCATCCTCCAAGCTGAACACATGCTTAGGGACTGCCAAAATCACAGGCTCTTGAGACCAGGTCTGGAAAAGCTTTCCTGTGCAAAACATAAGGCCACACTCACCTTCGCAGGATCTGCCCTGAGCTAACCTGACCACTGGTGGTACTGACACACGCATTAGGTTTGAGGTCTGCAGAGCATTGAGACCTGGGAACTCCAGTAGCAGCATGAGCTCCTGTAATGTAAAATCAGCTGCGCCAAACAGAGTCAGCCAGAAGTTTGAAAAACATCATCTTAGCTTGATTAGAAAAAGTGAAGTATAGTATATTGCAAGTATTGTATATTGTATATTGCAAGTACATAATTGTTTCAGCCTCACTACAGAAACCATGACTTTTCAGTTGTGATCTCAGCAGTACGAACAGCTCAGTGGAGCTGAGGTCAGGCACAGCCAGTCCAAGCTCAACCCCAGGGCCAAAACCTTTTCATGGCACTTTCAACATGATATTTCTGGTTGTACAAAAGGGAAAACCTACCTCTGCTTCACATCCAACTCCATCTGCGTCTGGCTGTTGATCAGCACTAACGAGAGAAGACAGGTTTACAGTGAAAATAATGCTTGCATATGGAGCTGCATGAGGAGAGTGGGCTGGTGCATATGCCATTAGGGGAGTGGAAAGAAGCAAACGGAGAGCAGATCTTGATAATATCATAGTAGGTCAGAGAAAAATACAATTACTGCTCCACTTAACAGATAAGGACTTTCTAACCTTACTTTAGCAAACGAGGGACAATGACTTTGCGGTGATTTCCAGTGACTAAGTGGTAGGAGTTGACTGGCGGTGCCATGGCCGCGCTATTACAGTGTGTTCCAGTAACGGATACTCCACTCCTGCTGGAACACCAGCAGTGGGGCAGCACTGGGGAGCGCTGGCAACACAGGCTGGAATCTTCTGCATACCCTACTATTCAGGCCCTTAAAAAGACGTTTGCTTGCAGCTAAGTGTGCCGTGCTCTTTTAATTGTAAAACTCCCTAACTCCTATTTCATCAGACCTTTCTGCTCTCGGGAATCCACACATATCCACAACTAGATGTTAAAGGCATGGACATACCGGCCCATCTAAAGTAGATACCATATTCAGCTTTATAAACCTGGGCACACCAGTCTCACCCTTGCTGACTCGTGAGTTCTTAGATAATACATTCAGCTTTGGTCATAATGTAGCACTTTCAGACTGATCTGAAGCTTATCAGGTAAACACTAGGCAAATAAGAGACTTTAAAGCTGTACTTACTTAGTGTCTGCAGCTGGTTCTGGAGGTTGTGCTGTTTGTACAGGGCTGGGAATTTCTGGGAAAGTAGATTTATGAAACATATTTTACGCTTCAATCTCTTAAAGATTGGAAGTTTTCACATTGCAACAGTGATTATTTGCTTCTTAGTCAGGAATTATAAACTAAACTCAACCCCAGACAATATGATTTATACTTCTATTCACTTAAAACTATCCTGATCTTTCCTGGTACTTACATGCCTGTACATTGACTGAGCTCATTCACCTACTTATCTGTAACTAGTAGATAAATCACATCACTACCTCTTATTAGGAGAGAGAGGCCTGAATTATATATTGAGATAAGAGAAAGTTTGAATTGTTTAGGTACTTTTTTTTAAAAAAGCAGAATTATTGTTCTTAGGCAGCATGCAGAAGTTTACAAACAAGTTATTTTTTGGCAGCAGAAGCCGGTTAGTAGATTTAAAACAATCAACTCACCTGGGAAGATAAATTGTTGTCTATGTTGAATGTAGTAGGCAGCTTTTTTTAAATTTTTTTTTTTTTCAAAAAAAAAAAAAAAAAAAAGAGAACAGCAAAAAAAATTACCAGGAGAAAAAAAACCAAACACAAGTTAGAGGATCATCAGTAAGTGCCCCATGTGCATTCAATGAATTAGTCCCAACTCACTGCTGGGAAACAGATTAGTAGATTATCAGCCTGCTGGAGGGGGTGAATCTCAGCACATGCATTTCTGGAAGACTATGAGAGACGATACTTCTCAAATGAAAGCTGTTACCAGCGAGCAAACGGGCTGGTGGGAAAGCACCATGCTCAGTGGCATAAGGAAATTTAGAGAACCCAGGAATGCTACAAGGCAGGGCCATGTAAAGGCTTGTGCTTCAATGCCCTTTCATGTCTTCAGCTTTTCTGAGATGCACCCAGAGAAGCTGAAGCTCATGAGCCATCTGCAAGCATATTTTTTTAATTTTAGTGAATTTGAGCAGTATGTCCTAATACAAAGTAGTTGCAGTACAATTCTTGTACTAAACTGGCTCCGCTTCTGCTCCTTTTGAGCAGACTAAAATAGCAACTTCCACTCCAGAGCAAAAGCTCGAGGCAAAGTACAGCCAGGCTGAAGGCGAGATATAGCAGCTACTGAGCAGTCTGTGACTTTGTTTCCAGATGAAATGAATTACATTTATGCTCACTATGTAAATCTTTGCCCTTGTCAGAGATTCTTGCCCCTATCAACTGACCATTTGGGTTCTTAACCTGTGTGTAGGGTAAATTCTTCTCCACCACATGTGTATGTCAATGGTTTAAAAGTCTTGATCGTTGCTTATCTTTTGGAAGATATTACTTTGGAAAGTAATTCATTCCAGCTCTCATTTTCACGTTTAGCAATCAACTTACTCATGATTTAAAGCCACTGGTGACCAAACACAGAAGGCAGCATGCATTTTACAATACAATGAGAAAAGGGAGAGCAAAGAATTTTTTTTTTAGTCCTTTTCAAAAAAAAGAAAATAGAAATCTTTTAAGAAAGGTGCCAACGTTCTTCAATAATCTGTCTCCTGCACAGGTATCTTGATACCACTTGAAAAATGTTAAGAACAGACCAGTTTCTTTTATCAGGTAACAAGATACACCTTCACATCTTAAGACACAATCATGTGTTCAGAAACCTGCAGCTCCCTACAAAGTCCTGGTCAGTCTCTGCTTGCACAGAGGCCTTTCTGATCTGGGCGGAGGGAGGGCTCCTGAAAGGGAGTTTACCTGGGAAGTTAAACCGTCCGTCCCTCTGGCCCATGGGAGATGGGTTCGGGGGGGGCGTTGCACTGGGAGGGTTGGAAGACTGGAAAGGTGCTGGAGAAGACGGTGTGGATGAGGTTGTAGAAGAAGGATTACTGCTAGAATCCAGGTGATTTATTGCTGGTGGATGCTCCTGCAGAGCAAGGAAAGTCACTCGTGAGAAAACAATAAAAAAAAAGGAAGAATTTCCCTCAGGGTTCACTACTACCCTCAGCTCACAGCATATTTTTTCTAGTGGCAGCAGGAACTGTGCACAACCGATGTTTTACAAGGAGAAAATGTCATATATCAAAGTCTCCTTGCAAAGCAAAAGCTCAAGGTGCCATTCCTGCTCCAACCAGCAAGGTGCTGCTGCCACCTCTCCTGGTTGTAGCCCCTTACAGACACACGACTCACGTCAGTCACCATGTACCTTTTTAGTTAGTGCTTTGGGAAGAGTTCCAAATTGTGGTTCTGTTGGTCTGTCCACTGGATTATTGATATCAGAAGGGACAGACTCTGTTCTTCTTATTTTTGCTACTGAAAAACATGTTGGAGAAGGGAAAAAAAAGCTTTAATCAGACTTTTTATTCTTGCGATTCCATCAATTACATTGGAATGCTAAGAACTGGTAGAAAATTACTTACTGGGAAGGAAGGATATTCTACAAGCAGGTGCCTCTTTAGTACATTTGTTGTGACACTTTAATCTGAAAGAGAAACATTACATGTTAAATAGCAACTTGTTCTTTCCCAAAAAGATGAAGCCTACCCTTAAGTTGTAATTCTTATGCTAACGTCGGAGGGAGTTCTGGAATGCTCCAGGCCCCAGAGCAGCATTCATATGAGGAATCCTATTACATGTGTCATTAGGCTAATGAAAGCCATATATATATATCTTAGCATCTGATTTATTTTTAGTATAGTTACCTTCACTGACTCTCATCCTGGGACTGAGAAGGACTAAAATCTCAGCACTCTGGACTAACAACCCAGACAAAGAAGCAAAAACTAAAATCCTCACTGTTATTTAGGTATCCAGCTCCCACCAGAAGATTTGCCTGTGACCAGGCAGGAAGCCTGTGGCAGGGAAATAAATTCAGTGTATCTGTGTGTCAGGCTGCCAACCTAAGTGTAAGCTGTACCAAAGCCTCTCTTTGCCCGTTCAGAAGCTGACTGAAAAAGTGATGCCACTGTTAAGAGCACATCACATCAAGAGATGCTTGTCACTGCAAACTTTAGTGAATCAAAGTTCTGACAAAGATCATCGCTGTGTGCTCACCTGCAGTACTTACACTTCACCCCGAACATCATGCTTTTCTGACAGACTTGGCAAATCTGAGATAACCAAGACTTTGTAGAGAACCTAAGTGGAGACAAGAGAGGAAAAATGATGTTAACTGGTGTCTAAAGGAAAATTAACATTTGCAGGTAGTCACAGACAGGCTGTACTCCTTTAGCCCTTTCTGAAAAGGGCAAGTGGTGGTGTGGAAAAGACTTCTCACTTTTCTGATCAAGAGCAACTGAAAGAAGGCTGGCACCACCTCTGCTGGCCTGTTGCTATTTCTCCACTCTTGGAACGGGGCTGAGAGGTCTCAGAGGTGCCTCTGACAAGGAGACAGGCTGTACATGTACACGGCTCTAGCAGGTCCTCAAAGCTGCAGCTCAGCAACCACAGATGGGTGGTGGGAATCTTAGCCCTTTCACCAGAAAATTAAACAGTAGGTTTGTTTGGTGTTAGAACTGGCTAGCCCAGCTTTGGTTGCATTTGGGAAGGGGGGATGCAGGAAACTACAAGGGAAGAGGGAAATGTATGTTCTTCCCAAGTAGGGAGGAAGGAGGAGCCTCTCTCATTGGTAGCAGTGGAAGTGTTTTAGAAAAGGCTTTGCTACAGATCTGGCGTGGTCCTACCAGCCCATCCACTACATTGCTACTGCTGCTGTGCTGGTCGTTATGGAATCGTCAGAACTGGCTTTGGAACAAGGATTCCAAGGGCTGGACACATCAGTGGTGTATTAAAAATAAATTTGGCTGAAATACATAGTTAAGGTTGAACTTGGCAAATGAGGCCCCCAACCCAACTTCAAACCTATCTCAGAGCCATCCCTGCCACAAACACCCCAAACAGGACGCCGTCCCACTCTGACCCTGTGTTGGTGCCCTTGGTGGCCCTGTGTTACTCACCTGTGTGTTACCGCTAAGCCAAAGTCTCTTCGTACCGTTTGAGGGGATCCTTGGGGGAGTTCTGATGGAGAACAAAAGGATGTTTTAGGGAAGCATTAGTCACAAGCGGTGCTTACTGGTCTAGGTCTGGTCTAGTTATCTGGTAAGTCTGAAAAGGGAGATCTAGGCTTCAAAACGCCAGGCCAGCACTCCGGTGGTTGTATCACATCACTTCACTTCCTAAGAACTCCCCAATATTGGCATATTTCCCAATTAAATCTATAGCCATATTGCAAATCTGGTGAAACCTCAAATCTGCAGGCATTGACACAGCTGCAAGGCTGGACACTGTCACTGCTAACAAAAGCCAGTCTCTTTCTTTGACCCTAGATGGCACCAGATTCTTTTTTATCATCATTCCAGTGAACTTTTAAAGGTATCTGTGGTCTTCAGCACTGGAACAATTTCTTGCTTTTCCAAGGAATATTGCTGATCTAGTGTGGCTATCCAAATGCACAAGTCATCTGAATTAATCATAATACAACAGTTAAGATGGCTAAATCCTTACTGAAGAGTCCTAATGAATATAACAAATTTTGGAACTGAATGGCACTTACGGTATAGATTTTAAAACAGACAATATGACTATATGCATAAAAGCACCAGAGATACTTGGCAATGAATATCCAAAGATACTAAACGGTTAAATACGAGGTTATTTCCAGTAGCAAAAGGCACCAGTAAGACCTCTCCGAAGTCACAGACAAGCAATTCCAACCTCCTTGCATTAATCCTTTAAACATCAGTATTCATTTTCCTTGGTTTTGTCATCTGATGAAATACCAGGTACAAAAACGACCAAGTAAATATCCTGCAGTTCTCCAGCTCGCCCAGGTTCTATTCAAGTTAACAGAAACTCAGGGACAGAAGGCCTAGTGAGGATCTCCTGAGGTTGCACAGGGATGATCAACAGATAGTTGACAAGGACAGGTTCTCTCTCAGCAATGAAATGAAGCCCTGTAAAAGTCTCTTACCAAACCTAGAGAGAAAAAAAAAATAATAATCTTTTTTAGACATTGATATTCATGTGACAGGATACACACTTTAATAGAGCAGAAACTCTTTCCTGCAGCATTTGATGTCACGTTTACAAACATCTCTGGTGTTGCACAGGCTCCTGAAGTCACTGCACAGCCAGTATTTCCCTGCCTACAAATAGCAGTCTCTGCTGTGTAGAGCCCCAGCTCCGGTCTGTGAGGGAGGGGTACAGGAGCGCACCCAAATTTTGGCTTCAGACGAGAAGTGCTAACGAGGCTGGCAGGCTCCACAGAGGAGCCACATTCTGCACTTCTACCAGACTTATCAATAGGACCTGAATGACAGCAGAGCCAGCTTCTTACCACTGAATTTCAAAACAAAGCTGGGCATTGGCCACAGGTGCTGACTTGCTGCATTTAGAGGTTCAGCAATTTGCAGGTTTCAGTATATACTTTGTATGCACTCACAGTCTGGATGCCCTTTGGTATGAATGTGACCACCCATGGGGAAGGAGATATTTCATGCTTACTTTATTGGAGGAACTTCATCTATCCTGTTTCCCAGCTGTGATTCATGCGACTTGCTCCGTGTGAGGGTTGGGAAGTTGGGTAGCAGCTGAAAAACCTTCCGGCAAGGGGGAGGAGGAGTCCGTGGTGGCTTAAACTTATGCCGTCTCTTGGCTTGAGGAGTGGTAGGGGGAGTGATGGTGATGCTGTGAGGAGTCCTTGGTGTTAACCTTCCACTGTGTGCAGGGAATGCAAAAGGGTCCAGGAGGTTTTCTGCATAGATAGAAGGTCCGTGACTCGAGGGAAGAGAATCTGAAGATGGGATTGTGGACACAGACACAGACCGTGCCTGCTGGCTGCTGCCCTTGGGGAGGTGCAGTGCAGAGGGGGTCCATGCAGGTGCAGAGGAGCAGGGGGATTCGGGGGTTGTCGAGCTGTTCTCCCGCCGTGCCTCAGACAGGTTCATCAGCACGTCGTCTTTTAACTCCCCACCTGTACATCAACCACAGCAACATTAGCGATTGATTGAAAAGAAAAGACAAGGCATATATACATAACTACATCATGCTGCTTTAGCCTATAAAGTGCTTTTTTCCCCTGCTTTGCACCTAGCCAAGAGGCAAGCCTCGCTTCTCCCCTGACACCCGTCTGAGACCAGCTAAAGTAACCTTTAAAATGAGAATGGCAGTAACTCCCCTTCTTTCCTGTCTGTAGCTATGTATATCAAAAGCTAAAATCAGGTCCTGTGTTCTAAGCTGGGCTGAGTTTTAACAGATTGGGGCCCTACTGAAGAATGTGGCTTATAGAAACCGATATAAAACAGGCACCCCCATCCCTCTGGATGGCCGATGTGGATTTAGAGCCAAGCTCGTTTCCTGGCAGCCTGTCTGCTTTTAGACTGGTCTTTGGTAAAAAGAGGACACTGTTTTATATTAGCCAACAGAACTGCTAAATACCACTTAAATTGTGAATGGCCATTAGATCGGAAATAAGGGGGTTCCAGAAGTTTTTCTCTCTCTCTTTTGGCCACTTTTCTCTCTCTCTGGCATGTCACCAGTGCCTGGAACTCACCTGGCACCTGGAGCTCAATCACAGCACTCAGCACAGAGCTGCTGTGCTTGATCAGTCTGTATGAGATAGAGCTGCAGCAGGACAGACAGCTGGACATGCTGCTGGATCACTGGGGGAGCCCAGCACTGCCTCTACAATGCCTAGCGCTGTGGTTCAGAATGAGCCAGTACAGCTTGCAGACCAATTCTGGGCATAAATGGGGAAAAAAGGGTAAAAAGGCCTGCAGGCAGCAAAGCAGGAAGGATAATTTCAGAGATAATAATCATCAGGATAACTCTCTGTCTTAATTTTAAGTATGTCCTTAATTATTTAAATTAAGGTGAAAAGTCAAAGCCTCAGGCCCTGATGTCCTGTTGACCTGAAGAGAGATGATATATCTGGATTTTTAAAAAATGTCATTTCTTTATAATAATTGAATACCTTGATTCCTAACAACGGCTGGTTTTGCCACAGTATGGATGGGAAATATTTGACAGCCCAGGACAGGAAAGATTAGAAAAAAGGAAATATGGAACCGAGCTGTTTGCTGACTTTTCCATTAACTAATCTTTATGATTTGCAAATGGTATGAACTGTCATAATACCAACAGGAAACATCACCTTCCAGTGACAGATTGCAAATGGCTACAAAGAAAGCTCTGATGCAGGTTTGTACCAGTGTGCTGTGAGAAACGCTCTCGTACAGACAGATTTTACAGTGCCTTTGAAAGCAGCCTGGGGAAGGTGACAGTGAAACAGCGCTCTGGGGATCTTGAGTTTGACTCATCTTAAATAACTCTGTCAGATCCATGCTGAAAACATGCATTTCTAATTACACAGTACCTTTCTTTCCATAATTTCAAGGTAAATCAGGGTTCTTTCTAGCTCTTGAATGCACTTTGGCATTTGGCTAATGATTCTGTCAATTCTAGCAGTGAAAGAAAGACAGCAGAAGGCAAGTAGTTTTAAAGAGACTCAACTGGCACCCCACAAGCTACACAGGGATAAAGGGGTGTCTGTGCAGTGTCAGAGCAATGTTTTTCTCTTCCAAAGCATTGAGCTTAACAATACTCAGGCTTCTGAGCAAAGTAATGCCGAACAGAATTACACCTTCTCTCTGAGCTAGCAGTATCTGGGGAGGGGATTACCTACAAGAAATGTGGTTGTATTTGTTACGTCAAGGATATGTGCACTGAATGATGGAGCATTCATTGCAGCGCTAGCCACAACTCTGAACACAGACAGAATAAGGATATAGTCTACTGAGTAGGAGAGGATACTTCTATATACATTTATTTCCATTTATTTATTTATTTGACATGCTGTCAAAACCAATTCCAACCCATAGCTCTAGATGCGTTTGATCACTGCAACTTCACGTACACCCAAGAGCCATAACCTGGTACTGGTCACAGAATATACCCAAAGACACTCTCTAGAGGTTTTTGCAGATTGTCTCATATGAAAGGAAGCAGGATGGGGGCTGGATTGCCGAGAAACTAATTCCATAGAACAATAAGGCAACTCTGTACCTGATTCAGTCACCTTCCGTAAGCAGCTCAGTGCCCCATTGAGCCTGGAGCACTCCTCGTCTCTGGCCCCACATCTCTTCATTGTCTCCTTCACCTTTGACTCATTCATTTCTAGTAAGGCATCTAAGGTTAGCTCCTCTGGTATTCTCTGCAGAAAAACAAGACGATACGGATTTATTTTTAATCCACATATATAAATAAGACTGTCACTTGTTATTCTGATGTACTTCTGATAGCGCCACTGTCTCACTGCCTGCTCTGACTCACGATTCACTCAGTTTGGTAGAGCATCTCTCTCAAGGGTCACTGAGTCAGTGGTGACCATGGGCAGGTCTCATCAGCTGCTCTCCCTCCTCCCCACACCACCAGGGACCAGGTGGATGGCCAAGTGTGCTCTGTGTCACTAGGATGTTATGGTATTAAGTTAGGATTAGAGGTGATTGAAATATTCTCCTCTCGTGGAAAGTTTTCACTCAGTATTTTTGAAAAGCTACTAATGAAAGCTTAACTTCTTCATTAAAAATAGCAGTCAGCAACAAAACAGGCCTAAAACCTGAGAACGTCAGATAAAGGTGTTTGGCTTTTCAGTAGGGAAGTGAAAAGTAAAAGCAGTAAGGAAAATTACTTCTTCTGTTAAACAAAAGTAAGTGTTTTGACAAAGAGATAGCAACCTCCTCCTCAGGCAATTTTTCCTTCATTAGAGAACCAGCCTTACTCATATCTTGCTTGGAAAGATATTTGTGCAGAATTCCTTGTACAACTTAATACACCAAAGCCCGCCAAGTGATAAGGTTTAGATGAGGCAGACACAAAAGATACAAGAGACTGGAAAGCATGAAATGATCTGGTATTTCCTGACACAGAATTGAGCTGTGCTGCCTCTCTCCTCCCCCATTCAAATGTTTCCGGGGTAAGTCTGCAGCAATTGCGGTTAATAAACAAAACCAGGATATTTAGCCCAGATACCCAGGAATTTCCCTGAAAGTTTTGCCTAAACAAACCTCTCTGCTGCCTATTCTCACAATGAGATCACAAATTTCACAATTTGGCCTCTTTCCTAAAGTTCCTACTCCTGGAATCGAGTTATATAAAAGGGTATCAACTTTTATTGTCAGGGGAAACTCAAAAGTGTGGCTCACTGCTTGGAGAAACAAAAAGCTTAAAATCCTCTGGATTCTTAAACCCCGCTTCCAACTATAAATCAAATTTGAATGTTGTTGAATGTCCTTTAACAATCAGATCTTTCTTAATCCAGACTCATGCCTTTGAGATCTGACACAACTTCTAGCTGTGACAGGGCTAGAAACAGCCCCAACCTTTGGAGCTTTGGAGGCGGTAACACAAAGAGTAAATGACATAGTTTCTACTTTTAGTAACTGTTGCATGGAGCAAATCAAAAAAAAAAAAATAAGAAAGGGCAGATGTGTAAGAAATGCATCCTGCATCTTGTGTCACATGCCCTGAACCGGGTGAACACAGGACACAGCTGACTCCAGGAGAGGCGAGAATGTAAATGAGCAGTAAGGCCAAAGCAGGGCCATAGCAGAGCCAGAGTTCAATCAGGTCTGGGTAAAGGCTCTTGTTCTTCTATAATTACTATTAGCAGAATAACAAAAGCACAGATATCCCGCCTGACATTGGGTATTATTATTGATTTTTCTGCACACCTGCACCACCAAGATGCAGGAGTAAGACTGGCCCAAAGGCTTGCTCCTGAAGGACTTAAACTTGGGTAAAACGCAGGAAGCACAGAGACTCCAGCGAAAATGCAGTGCAAAATCCGCTCTCCTGGGACTCCTCACCTGAGATTACACCCCAAAGGACAAAAAACCCCAGCGGTTCAGGTCATCTGAGCTGAAATTGGAATGGGTTTCCACAGCTCAAATATTCCAGCATGAAGCCAGTACAGGTTTTCTCCCACAGATTCCCAGCCGAACTGGGCTGATACCAACAGGATTGAACCAAGTCTTTCTTATTTGTTTCTTATATATTATTTATATCCTAGTTATTTCTTAGTTATTTCCCCAGCACCCCCTGAATTCCTCTGCCCCGCGCTCGGGCGGGGAGCCCACAGAAGCATCTTTGTCCAGTGGTATGACAAGGGGGGTTCTGCGCTGCAGCGACCCGAGCAGCTCCAAAAGGGGTAGTGAGCGAGGGCAAACAGCCACGGAGCCAGTTGCAGCGTGGTACAGGAAAAAGTTTTCTCACCACCGCGGGTGCCCCTGTGCTCCGGAGCAGGGACAGTAACGCTTCCCCATTAAGTATAAGAAAAAGCTGGTGTTTTACAAAAACTTTTATCTCGTTCCATGCTTTCACACGGCCTTAGAGTAAGCAGGATTACAGCGATGTCATTCTTGAATTATCTTGAAACATTTCCTCACCCCCACCACTCCCCACTAAGAAAACAACCCAGATTACGCAGCCACTGTTTTAGGCAGCAGCGTCATTCCCGATCCCAGTATAAGCTACAAGTCACGTTACCCAGTATCACCTCACTTCCTGAGCCTCTGCATGACACAAGTGTAACCAGTAACTTATTAGAGCTATTAGTAAGTCAATCAGTAAAGTGGAAGAGACTAAGATTTCCTTGGGAAAGCAAAGCTTTTCCACCCCAGCCAGTGCCAGAGCTTTAAACGGCCAGTGCAAGCAGCTGAGATGCAGGGCCAGCTGGGACAGGACTGGTCACAGATCAGTTTAGAAATCACAGGAAACTCAGTAAAGCAAATCCCAATAAAGTAATTTAAAAAAACCCCAAAACACAGATGCTAGAAAAAAAGAGCTTTTCTTTTTCAAAGATCAAACCCCTGTAACCAGGAATCCCCTACTTTCACTTTTAATTTTCAAGCCTTCCCTGTTGCAGAGAAAAGCCTTGAAAATATTTTTTTTTTAAATTACAAAGCATTCCAAACTAATCAGCTTTTTAGAAGTGTTAGAGCATTTTTTCCTTTGTCTCTTTCACTTGCAGGACACAATCCCTACTGAGGGCTTGAGCACCCCTAAACTGACTGGTTTCACTTCCTGAAGCAAGTCTGTGCTCTGCTTCCCCACGCGTGGCTGCCGTGAAAAGCTGTCCTGGTTGACACGAGGCCCAAGTGAGCAGCAAAGGGCAGCCCCAGCCCTTCCCTGAGCTCTTGGCTCTGCGTCCCGAGCTCCATCCCACGCAGACACACAAGCCTGTCTCTTTCCTGGGGCTGCACGTAAAGTCCCATCTACTCTTTTGCTCAACAGCTTAATTTTAGAAAGACAGAATAGCAAGTTGTAGGAAAGTATAAGTACAGAAAAGGAGATTATATTTAACCAATCCCAATGACCTTGAGCTGGGAGAGCTCAGACTTTCTGAACCTGCTGCCAGCCCCCAGGACACACGACAAAAGAAATAAGCCTTAAAAGGGGGGAAGGGAGGGGAAGTAAGAGGCTTTCTTTAAACAGCCACTCATGTGCTGCACATATGTGGTGGCTTAATATAAAACTGGTCAACCTGATCCCTGTACGATTGGCCTGATATGGTTTAGCTCTGCATTAGTCCCCCAGCCAATGTGACAATGATGAAGGTCAGAAGTTCAAGATGGCTCTTAAAACAGGTTCAGTTGCTGCGGATGCTCTGGCTCAGCTGTTGGCTTGGGGGAAAGAATGTCCCTGAGAAGCGCCCTGACAGTGTCCGTCTCGGCGGAGCACGTGGTGGGGTCCCAGTCCCTTGGGGCAAGTGCACTTCTGGGCCTTGCAAAGAGGTTACTCCCCATCTTCAGCACCGACAGTGAGAAATGTGGGTCCAGGAGTCCTCTCTTGAGCTGCTTCCTCACGGGTGCTGTGGCTTCTAAAAAAATACAGCTTTAAAAAATGCAGCTTAAAGGTTCGCAATGGGCCAAGCTAAACACCATCTCCCTGGGCACACCTTGCCTACAGAATGACAGGAGAAGCTGCAAGACACTCAGATACCACTCTAATAATAAGGTCAGATTAAAAAAAAAAAGGAGCAGGAGGACACAGAACCTGCTTTCAATCTTTCAGCACCTCAAAACTGCCAGTAAAATCTAGAGCCTTAACTCACCACACACATTGCTCAGCAGAAGTCAGGCTAAAAAGCCCAAACCAGGAATTATCCCTCTCTACAACAGGGAAGAGGACTTTTCTAGAAAGCCCTCCTGCTTATCAGACACACAGACTGTGCACTTTGTGGTACACGTGGTTAAAAGAGAGAAAAGTAAACCATGGTGTATGCAAGAAGCCATCCAAAGGTTAGTCTCAATCCATGAGGGTGAAGAATTCACTGTAGTGTAAGATGGTCTTTAATCTTGTCTGGTGTCCAATTTAAATCCCTGAAACATGGCAAAAATGCTGGTATCTAACACAGTAGATGGGTTATTTTTGGTAAAGATTCCTCCCTGCAGATAAGCCTCTGGAGCTAATGCTGCTGCTAGTGCTGCAAAATCAGTCTGACCAGCTCCTCAACACAGTAGACACGGCTCCTCCTATAAAGCTGGACAGTTGTCAAGGCCCCAGATGACTCCTCTTAAATCAATACATTCCCTCACCCATCGCCCTCCCGTCAGCAGCAGATACTAGAAGAGAAAGCCCATTACATAAGGTGCTTAAATTCCCACTGATAGCCCTAAGCAAAGCACGTAAGGATGCTCCTAAGAATATCTTGTGCCTGCTGGTTGTTATTTTGCTCTGGTTTTCTGGTGTCCAGTGAAGAAGGTACTGAGAAAGTGTTGTATTATTAAATTTGTGGAGATTTTATGGGCCTTCTGGAAAGCCTCTCATGTGAAATTTCCAGGTTGCGTTACGCTGTGCGCATACAGGCTGTGGCTTCACATAACATCTCCCTCCTCACTGTTCTACCTCACACCGCAGGCAAGATGGAGAGGAGCTGACAGGTTCAGGGCATTCCCATCAGTTTGCTCTTTGGGGACAGTGTTGCTGCTGTCACTGCTCTTCTGTGAGAGGCACCAGTCGCAGCGTTTCACTGCAGATCCTAAGGGGCAGTGTGAGCCTCCTGCCATGAACCATTCGCAGCGAACACAGCTGCGAGGGGCACCTGGACCCCCGGCAGGGGCAGGGAACCCTGGCAACAGCAGAGAATATTTTCCAAGAGCTGTTTACAGCTGGAACGTGGGATGGAGTTTTGGATCCAGGAAGCCTGCAGGACAGAGTTCATTTGCATAGACACAATTAGCACATTGAAGATCTCTGCTATCTAGCAGTCCAGTCCCAGCTTCTGCTGCCAGAGCCATGGAAATCCCCAGCAACCAGCCAAAGTCTTCACAGTCTGTCCATGCAGATACGGTGACAGAAAAAGATGAGAGGATGCAGCTGTGGAAACCTGATAGGCTTGGGCAGATCTGCTGCTGTTTCCCCAACCAAAGTGAGGATGCACACACACGAACCCACACTGTTCCTCCAACAGCTGACCAGCACGATCCACTACAAGTTGGATCACAGTCCGTGCGAGTCCATCTGCCAAGGTCTCACAGGTTCAACCCTACATCAGTGCCTCATCTCTGCAGACCTTTACAGGGGCAGCAGGAGACCCCAAACAGACAATTGCCACCCAAGGCATGAGCCTGTCCTGCTCTGCTCTCTGGTGTGCCCAGCTCAGGAACTGCTCCCGGCTGCTTTCAAGGCATTTGGTCTTTGGCATAAATGCTAAACGCGGAAGGAGACAAGTTTCACAAGCAAACAGGAGTTACTAGGAAAAAACATATGCATTGGGAATCAAATACAGTCCCCAAAGTGGAAGAGCCATAATCCAGACCCAAGCACAGTATTTCATCTGCTCCCACCAGTCTCCCTGGTGGCCAGGTCCTGCCTCCAGCCAGCCATCGTGGGGGCAGGATCTGCCCCTCCCTGCCCACCACAGTTATCTGCTCTAAAAACAGCTTCCCAGACTTGATTGACTGGAACCCCTGCCTCACAGGGAGCAGGGATGGTTCGGGCATGTCTCAGAAGATGATAAGGAGATTACTATGTTCTTAAGTTACTTTTTAAGAGGGTGACAAGTTACATGTGGGAACAAATATAATAGTGACGTTTCTGGGAAGAACAACGGTAAAGACAGGATTTTTTTCTGTGCTAAAGAAAATAAGCCAATAGAGATTTTTTAATCTCTTTTTTTTTTTTTTTTTTTTGTAGACATGCTCTAAGCCCAAAACCTAGTGAGTAGCTCTGCAAGAGACTTCTTCCGTCAGCCTAAGAGCAGGGACAGAGCTCTGTTCACATCCTCTTTCATCCCCCTGACAATTCTTGACTCCAACAGTCAGAACAAAGAAGCAGAACAATCCAGATCAGTGTATTATTCTGGGTCCATTTTCAGAGCAACTTTTACCCACTAGAGACCCCTACAAAGCTTACGTAGAGCTTCTGTCTGTAGGGTTCCTTGTCCTGCCTTTTCTAGTTCTCAGTTAAAGTATCTCTTTTCCCAGGCTCAATCCACCACATTTAACCATTTACACATCATTTTTGGTATTAAAACTACGCGTACACAGTGCTAATCCATCTCTAGACTCCTAGCCAAAACCAAGGACTCCAGTATTTCCTAGAAAAACACTTAAAAAGAGAGTTACAGAACAATATTAGCCCAGCTCCAAGGCAGAGCCTGCTCCACACTAGCCACCGTTTTCTACGATAAAAATCTGTCTGGCAACTGATTAGAGGAACAATAACAAAGAAACAGAAATAGCACAAGTTGGGGTGGGGGTTCAAAGTTTCCCAGTTTCCTTACCCCTCAGAATTGTGTATTCACAGAGAGCAAACAGGATCACAGACTGGAAGCCCGTATCCACCACCTACCTCCAAGGCTGCGAGGTCCACACAGAACAGCCCCTTCCCTCTAGGCAGCGTGACCGGCTGACTCTTATCCATGTTCACAGGAGTTTTAGCTGTTGCCCAACGCCATAAACAGTGCATTGTTATTACTATAATCTCTTCCAGAACTAAAGGATTTTACAAGCAGTCATTATTCTTGTTTTAAATATAGGTTTTCAAAGAAAGAAAGGAGCCCGACAACAGGACAGCAATTATAACAGCAAGAGCTTTCAAGCTTCACAATGTCTAGACCAAGTCACTGAGCAAAAATAGTCTTTGCTCTGGACTAGAGGAGTCAGGAGATATTCTAAATTGGAGCCGGTGCTCTATTTCTGACAGGAGAGCCTGGGAGCTTCTGTGCTTCCCCGCATGGCAGCTTTATTTGGGAGAGGATTGGGGGGGAGAGAGGGGAGGGGAGGAGAGAGAAAAAGCACATTGTTTCTCCAACCCCTGAGCTTAAAACTGCTTGCAATTAGGCTGTTTTTCAAAGGTGTTATGTCACAGATTAGCACAGTCTCGAAATACCCTCTCCAGCAACACTAGAAATGCAAAGGGAATCAGAACCACTTAAAAAAAGCAAAACACCGTGACCTCAGGCCTTTCTCCTGTTGTGTTCCTGAGGGGCCCCAGGAGAGCCCTTCACCTGTACCTGCTGTTTCGCAGAGATGGCCGGGGAAGGGCTCTGTCACAGCCGTTCTCCGGGACTCGACGCCTTCTCCAACAAGTTTCAGGGCCTTGAAGTCTCAAGAAGAGAGGGCTGTGTCCCTGACGTGAATACACTATGACAGTATTTGTGGGGTTTTCCTTCTCTCTGCAGCACTTTTTGGAAGCATTAAGAAGGAAACCCAGTATGACTATTTCAGTTTTACAGATGAGCTAACAGTATCTTAGAGCTGGGAAGTCATTCCCAGTCATTCCCAGTGTACCTTGTACACCAGCCGCAGGACCAGGTATGGGACCCCAGTGTCCCCTTTTTCGCTGTCTGACCTGTCCACCTCTCTCCCCAGCCACAGCACAGGCAATGTGCGTAAAGCTAAGGGAAACCATTATGTATTTCTTAATAACTAACCTATTAAAGCTCCTCCTGTCAGTCATTTCCATTCTGAAAGCATTCAGCCTCACACGCTGTATGAGCTCTAAGCAGCGGCAGGAATGATCCCATGACACCTGTAACATTTGTGACAGACAGCTCATCCCAGACAAACATCTCCCCTGTGCTGTCCGTGCCCCCAAACCCCCCACTAGCTCCACTGCTATTTTCTAACCGGTGAAATACAGTGATTTATTTTTTTGGTCCTGTTAAGAACAGAGCAACTGGTTTATTAGCCCGGCTATTTCCGCTTCCCCCAGATTACAGCCTGTTCCAACATGCCTACTCAAAAGAGATTTTAATGACCTGATGGCTGTTGCAGTTCTCCTGTCCAGCCAATATAGATACTATAGAAGCTGCCTGCAGCTGCATTAAATGGATGCAGAACTTCTAAAAAATAATCATGCATTTGGAATGACAGAGGAATTTAAATGCTTTGTACGCCTCTTATATTCCTGTCCCAGAGAGCAGAAGGGACATAGTTCATTACACTGGTCATTGCTTGGGGCAGCTAGAGAGCATGAATAAAAATAACAAACAGCTGGAAAATGTTCTCTTCCTGCCTTAGACCAAACCCAAATTTATTGACCCTTTTTAGTGACCACACGTAGGGAAGGGCAGTCTCAACCTTGTTTGCTCCCTGAATTAGCAGGATGTGGCAGATTTAAACTGTTCACCTCTTCCCTTCCCCCAGTTCTGCAGCCATCACAAAGGATTTAAAAAAGAGCTACAAAGACATTCTTTTAGGCTCAGGCAATTCCAGTAACCTTAGAAACCAACAGTAGTTGGGAGCCTGGCAGTTTGGCCGCAGCAACAGGCTGCTTTTCTCTTCTCTCACTGTCCCTGCTGCACCTTTAGCTTTGCTCCCCAAACCTTGCTGGGCTGGAAAGCAAGATCCAGCATCACGTTCAAAATAAATAGCAGGAAATAAAGGGAACAACTTGGTCTTGAACTCATCCCATTTCGCCAGAGTCTGCTCAGGTACATTAGGACCAAGCTGGAATAGCCTCCATGAAAATTTGCTGAATTTTTCACTCGGTCAGATTCCTGCTGAAGTCAAAGAAAATTTTTGCTTATGTAAGGATCAGAGGAAACTGAATGGGAACACTGTGATCTGGGCTGAAGAGCCAAAAATGGGAAAAAGAATGGAAAAAGCCTTTTCTGTTTTGTTTAGCCATCAGTGGACTGAGCTCCACTTATATTGCCATTAATGTTAGAGTGACCTGAACTGTCCCCAGCACGGAACAGCATGGGGAAGGCGGGCACAGTTCAGGCACAAGGGAACAATCTGCTGTCAGTGTTCTGCAGCCCTGGAGTTCCCAGTAACCACCTAAATGCGTCCGGGATTTCAGGCTCCTCTTTCAAAAAAGAAAAAAAGTAAAAGTGTCAGAGACAGAAGCTGAGGACCTTGACTCATCTGGTCATTTCTGATTCCAGCAGAAGCGTCAGGTTATTCTGTGCAGTACAGAGGATTCCAGTGATTTGCATGTTGAGAATTAAACTGTAAAGATCAGAAGGAGCCATGGTGTGCGAACAGGAACAGCTGATGCTGGCCACCACACAGAGCACCACAGCAGAGTCACTCATTCCATTCTTTTACACTGATGCAATGCTCTTCTGTATCAGTTTGAATCAGAGACTTCACCCATGGGAGGGGGGACGTGTATAAAATGGAAAAAGATCTCTCTAGTTTCTGAGCAAAGACTCCCACCCAGTCAAAATTCCTATCAAGATCCATCTGCCCAGTACTGTGTTGGAGTCCACTTGATGTTGTAGTCCGAGGGCTGTGTGAGGCTACACAGCTTCAACACCATCAGTTTGGGACAAACTTGCAAACTCTGTCCCTTTTTGCTAGTCTAAGTTTAGAGGGACACGGAGCTATTGGCTCTTTTTGGATCTTCTCTAATTTATGTATGCTTTTAGAAAGAAATAGGCTGTAACAACTCAATATTTTTGTCCATTTGCGGGATATGTCAGTGCACAAAATCGTAACTCTTGGTCCCTTTTTTGGCTAGTACTGGACAAAGAATATAATATGGTACCATATTATTGTTATCTAAAAGATAGTAAGTGATTAAGTTACGGCATCATTCTCAGACTTGGCAAGCAGAAGGAGAGGAGATCCCGGTAATGGAGGACCTTGGTCTCATTCCGAGCAATAGACGTGAGGTGTTGTTCAGAGGTTATTATGAGAAGATCCCTACTAATGTTGGGAGGAGGGCAAAGGGAAGGCAGTATTTCAGCGCTCCCACGGGGTGATCGTTGCTTCTGGGAGTGAGGAAGCACCCGTTCCACCACAGGTCCCCCCGTGTAAGTTGAGGAAACTCAAACCCAGGGGGCAGCTAGGAACGCCTCGCCAGGGCGGGAAGGGTCTGCGCCAAGGGTTGTCCTCCCCTTACCTGTACAACTTCTTTCCTCACATTGACGATATCTAACCAGTCATGGAACCTCGGGTAGCTGTTGAGCTCCGCTGTCCTGTCGTTGAGGGGCACGCTCAGCTTACACTGCCGCTGTCTGTGGATGTAGTCAATCAGTTTCACCTGTTGGGATCCAGAAAGTAAAGCGTTAGGTTCCTTGGGATGTGTTGTAACCTTCCTGGGCAATGTTTGTGTGGTAGGTAGCCAAAGCGGATGCTGGTTTTTGAGTAGGGCTCTTCCATGATATAAGAATGACATACTCACACACGCACTCAAGAAAATGCATACGGGGAAGCATTTCCCTCACACTGAGCATCTTTACTCTTCACCATTACAGCAGAAGGCAGGACCTTGCAGGACCCATCCCTGCAGAGCTCTTCCCTGAACCCATATCAACAGAAGTTTTGTGCAGAGGCTGAGTGTCAGGCCAAAATACAAAAGGGCGTCCAAACCATTTGAAACAATTAATTACACTCAGTTTGAAGGCACTGCACATGTACATGCAACCTCCTTCTGGATGCTGTGGGTATTGCTCATCTAACCTGCAGCCCTATCCACCCGCTCATCCCATATGTTTGTTATGTTCTCTTACATCTGGCCTTCATTTGGGCTAAAAGATCACTAAGGCAGGAATAGCCAAAGTACCCAATGGCTCTGAGGCCCTTATCTGATGGGCATTTCTATTACGAAATCAACATTAAACCAAATGATCTTAGAAGAACAAAAATTCAGTCAGTTGGACCAGATGATTGTTATACATCTTCTATTCTATTCTGAAGTTTTCTTCCAAAGCTTTTATCACCTGACCATCTCATGCCAAATGCATTACACAGAAACCTTCACTTCAGACACAGCAAAATAAAATGGCAAGAAGGAATATTATTTGTGCCTTAGGTTTGCTTATCAAACGACAATATTCTCAAAAGATTTCTCACTATGTCACATGTTCCCATGGGGCAGACTTCAGCTTCAAAACCTTCCTAACAAAACAATGCCTCAAAGCAAGTTAGCTGATCCGTGATTTATAAACTACAACATGTTCTCAGTCAACAAATTTTAGCATTCGGGACAAGATCAGACTACAAATGAAAAGGAAAAAACAAACATGGGTTCTTTGACCACTATAATATCTCTCAAGTTTCTGATCAAAATATTTTTGGTCTATGTGTCTGAATGATGCTATACATCACTTGCGTGCAAAATCTCAGCTACACATGGGCAAGAGAACTAGACAATCTCCTCCTTCCCCAGATAAAGGCTACGTCAGATATTATAGGGAAAAAAGATACTGCATTTGATCTCAACTGAATGACCCCCAAAGGGAGCCCAATGCTTTTGGCCTGCTCATCAGTGTGGGAGAGCTGCAGATGAAACCAGAGGAACCCTTTAACCATAACTTCCTACCATGGCTTTGGAGCATGAGACCTTAAAGAAATTACCTTGGAAATCCCACTCAATTGTTCTCAGTCTCAGAACCTCTTTTTATAAAAAGGGGATGACAGCACTTCCTTTTTTCCATCCTCTGCTCTCCAGTCAGACCCCTGCAGCAGGGCAGAAGCCCCTCTTCTGACAAATTGGACAGGGCTGGCGATGGGGTCAGCAGAGGTCTGGGCACCACCGACAGCCATGGGAACATTCTCCCTGTGCCCATTAGGGAGAAGTCAGCTCGCTCCCTCAGCATTGAGCCATATGCCAGTGTGACTGTGCGACTTTTAAACACTGCCACAGCTCGTTCTGCCTGTACCCAGACTCTGAAACTTCCTGTCAGCTGTACTCTCCTACACAGTTGTACCTTGGGTTGTACATACACCTAAGCTGGTGTCTCTGGAGCACGTGTGCTCTGTTCCTGCAGAGTTAACTCACTGCAGACAAGGGGCACATACGATGCCATTGGCTGCCTTAGTCATGACCTTCTGCTTCCTCACTCTCATACGTATTTTCCCATAACAGCCTACCCAGGGAGCTCTCCCGTTCACAGTTGGGTCAGAAATGAGCTTGGAGATGCTGTTCCAAGTATTTTCCTGCTAAGTGCTTGGTTTGAGTTTTTTCTGCTTCTCATTGTACTTTTTCCCCGCCTCCTGGCTTGGCTTTGTATCCTATACATTCCCACCCAGTACAGCCGGCTGTCCCACATCAGATGCGACTCTGCGCGTTACCCCACCATTGCAAATAACTCTGTGCCCAGCCAGGCGGGGCAACTCCCATAATTAGGAGGTGGAACTGGAAATACCGTCTCCTACGGTTAAAGCAATTGTTCTATGCTATCACGGATCTTGACTGTGACTTTTGCCTATCTGACCTAAACCTCCTTTTTTAACAGGAAAAACCTACATTCTCATCATTAGGGTTTCATTCCACCCAAGATACTTGGTTCTTATTGCCTCCAAATGCATCATGTTTGTATCCTGGTTTCTTCCCTCAAAAGACACTAGGGAGGAAGAGATTAGAATGAGAAAGAGCTGACTTTGCTGCAGGTAAAGACAGGAACAGGACAGTCAAAGCCCTGACAGCGGCGAGGGGAGCACATCTGCCCTCCTTGAAGCAGAGGGTGTCTTGGCAATCCATGGGCTAGAAGCGATGTTAACCAAGAACACAGAGTGGGAATGGAGGCTATAAGAGCAACAAAGAACTGGCGTGAATAGAGGGGGGAGGTCCCCTAATAAGAGACAGAAAGAAGAGGTTGCTGGAAACCTGAGGACTACTCAATAGGCCCCAATATGCCAGAAGTCAACCTACATAAATCAAAAATAGCTTCCCAGCTGCGCAACAGATATGTCATAGAAAGGGGAAGAAAGGCAGAAATCACCCAAGCCTTCTCTTTTCCGGAGGCCATTCCAAGCAAGGTTCAGTGACGACATGCACTTTGATATACAAACTGCAACCACAAAATCCAGCCCAAGGCAAACAAGTCAGCTGGGTGTTTGTCAGCCGCGGTATGCAGAATTCCCAGAGTACTGCGGTATGTTCCTGCCTCTTCCCCCGGGTCACCTCACCCCTTCCCCATTCCTGGGCATACCTCAGGGCTGCTGAGCACCTAGGGAAAAAGCAAGATTGTTTGCAAAGTGATTTTGAAACTGATACAGCCAGGCTAATGTGTAAAAGTAGCAGCTCTGCTCCTCAGTCTGATTGTGATCTGTGATTTTAGTGTAGGACCTCCCAGCAGGCAAGATTTATTTTCCTCAAAGAAGGATGGGGTATCAGCACACCCTCTAAAGCTAGAGGTTCACACTTAGTTATATCTAACACTAATTATATGCAAGTGCCTTAAAACTAGCATATGACCCATATTATAGCAGAGAGCTGCAAGCACTGACAGTGGCAAGAAAAGGTGTGGGAATCTGTTGGAAAAACCTCAGTGGAAGGCAGGATGGACTTAGCATCGATTTATAAACTAAAAATCACAAATTAAGTAGAAGAAATTATACAAAAAATGTATGGTGCCACATTATCCTATTACAATCTGCAGTATCCCGAGGACAGCATGCTGCTTTGGGGGAGAATATTCTTGAGGTACAGCCACTACCCTTGCATACCCCCCAAAAGTTCTTCTCAACAATTTCAATGTGACACCAGAAGCATCACATTTAATGAGAATGGACCTTGGCTCCAGCTGGACTCCACTCCTGGCTCTGCCACCAACCTGCTGTCTGACTGTGAGCAAATCAAATAATCTGTCTCCTCTTCCATCCTGCACACGGCTCTGCCCCCTTGGACTGTGGCAACTCCCCTGGAGCAGGTGCTGGTTTTGTACTGCTTTAAAAAATACGGGTTCAAATATTTTCACTTGACAAGTCCCATCCATAGCATAAACTAAAAGGATACTGCTGGAAGGCACTCTGTGCAGCACAGATTTCAATGTCAATCTTTTCTTCTTCATTGGGATATATCAAAAATATAATTCTCAAAAATGGAAAAGTAGTCTGACAGCACGGATCTAAGTATCTTAGATCGCCAAGCCTGGTTTTCCCATGATAACTCCTTCACATTTACTCTTCAAGTCCAAATTTGTTTTTCCCTAGACCTATAAATAGTATATTTGCATTCTCTTCCCACCCTACATGCACCACGCTTCTCCCCTAGGATGAATTTCATTTTGTTATTTCCTGCCCAGACTTCTAACTAAATTACATGGCTTGGCTTTAATAGCTGAGCTGTTGCAAAACCCTTTTCTGAGAATATAATAAAACTTCTGGGTTCAGTGACGCACATAAAAACCCACAAACAACATGCAGGTCTCCAACCACAAACTAGACGGAGAGATAAAGCCAATAGTAAGCTATTCACGGCCTGCTTGCCAAACGGCACAGCCTGCTCCTGGCAATGGCAAACCTCACATCAGAGGCTGCGATGCTCCAACTGCCTCGGACCCACAGAGATGGGAGAGAACAGGAACAGGGGCAGGATATGGAGCAGCTGGAGTAAATCCCTGCGTACGGGGTGTCAGAGCCCTCCTTCTCTCTGCCTGGTGCAGCTGATGGCCGGGATTTGCTACAAGAGCTGCACATGTTGAAGGCATGGTCCTGGATGCACCTTTATCTCCGCCTTAGAGCGTTTTTAAAATGAATATCCCTTTACAGCATACGTGAGAATCAGGCCCAAGATGGTTAAGAAAAAACTGCCAAGCTTGTACTTTTTTATTTATTTATACAAAATAAACAGCAAATCTCTTGAGATAGAAGTTTGCCCATATCCATGACCTCAAGACAACAGTTGGGAGTTTTAGTGGCTACAAACAAAAACCAAACATGCCTAAGTTCTTCAGTTGCACTTCTGCAGACAAGGCACAAGAAAGCAACGGCGTCTGTAAAACCAGTTCACTGCCACCAGCGTGCAAAATTCAGGAGTCCCTGGCAAGCAAGGAGGTATTACAAACATAAGTTGGAAGAATTCAGTATCCAAACTGCAGCCCAAATATTTCTGACCTCTGGGTAATTTATCAGAAATGACATTCTAACTTAATTTGTTGTGGTCCCTAACCAGAGAAAAGAAGTTTTGTGCATTTGGGGGTCAGCTGTCCCTCAGCTTTTTGTCAATTATGTTTTATTCACGTTTAGAAAAGTGGTACCTTATCCCAGCTTTTGCACTTGGCCAAAACCCAATCAGTCTGAATTCAATGCAATTGATCCAAACAAACAGGGAGCCAGGGGCAGAGGATAGAAGAGTTTACATTTTTCTTAAGTTTTTCCTCACTTATTCTCATGCTTTTAACCCACGTATCTTAGAGTACCCTATAAATGCAGCAAGAATAACTATTCTAAGTTCACAAAAAAAGGAAAACTGAGGCACAGAATGGAAATTACACATTAAACAACTTGGGGACAGCTAGAGGGACTCTGCTATACCGAAGTGCCAGCCAAGATTCCTTCAGAATATCAACAGTTTGAGACCAAGTTTGATTCAGTCATATATTTCACAACCAAATGCCGTGTTTTCACATTTTCACTAAGCTTACAATGTTCCACCCGCTGATGCCTACAACTTTTCCTGATGACTTGAAACATGCAAAGTTTAGAAGAAGGGTTTTTGCAAAACCCAAACCAAACAATTGTCATTATTTAATCAACAAATCAAGCACATGTTCAAAACCAAATCACATTTCTCCTGTCCCAGGAGATGAAATCTCATGGAGTCTGGCAGCACTTAAAAAGATGATAAATATGAGCTTACACCAATACCTCCAAGCCTACAACCACTCACTGCCTTGCAATTTAACAAGCCGGTGGCTGAAGTTTGAAAAGGATCAGATTGACGTATGACCTGGCTCTTACACGTGGCTAAGAGAAATGCAAATCATCTCCCTTCCTTCGGACAGGAATTAATCAGGAAGGAACTCCTCTATTAACCTCCTGCCAAGAAGAGGACCCCGAGGACAAGGGCTCGCTGGGAAGCCCCAGAGACCAGCTGCCGCTGTAGAGGACACTGGAGCTGGAGCAGAACCTCTCCAAGGGAGGGACGTTCTGCGTCTCTACACCCTGACACAGAAGACAGAACTTCTGATCTCAGAGCCTATCTGCATGGGACACTGGGAAAAGTAAGATGAGTCATTTTAAGGCATCCAGTGAAAGTGGATTCACTTCACACCTTTAGCTGACTTATCTATTTTCCCCAGTGCCATTGCACAGACAAACCCTAAGTCAGACCAAAAAATTCTTGAGCAACCTGAGCATTGAAGAGAACACAAAAAGGTCAGAATCTGACTTGCCAAATTTGTCTCTGAAGTCACGCTCAGCAATCATGTGAGAAACCGATAAAGATCTCCACAGCCATTCAGAGAGCAGCAGCAATGCGAGTGCACTTCAGGACACTGTTTTCAAAGTCATCTGAGTTAAAAAAGGGGAGAAAAAAGGTGCAACTGAGTTGATCCATGCAAAGGAAAGAACTAGTATTGCATTTTTTAGAGCAAGCTGCTCTGTGCGTGAGGCTGCTTGCTTGGGGGTATGAAAGTGGAGAGCTGGAGAAGAACCCGTGGTCTGAGCTCAGAAGGCTCCTGTGGAGATGGTGGCACAATGAAACACCTCCCCGACCTTGGCGGTGCCACTGTCCAGTCACCTTAATCCCAGTAACAGGGAGGGAATAACCAACTGGTGGACAGTAGCAAACACCAAAGTAGTAGAAATGCTGGTTGGTTTCTCCGGTTGGGACTGAAAGGCAGCAACGCTCAGGAGAGAGCAGACCCTGCCCTGGTATGCAATAGTCAAGGCGATCACGGGTCGGGATCAGGGTGCTGTTGAGCCGGAACGCTTATCTGGGGCCAGAGGAGACCCAAAGAAATACAGCAGGACAAAGCACCCAACAAGAGGAGACAAGAATAAGGCCAAAGAATGATTCCGCAGAAATAGTGCTGAGGTTTTCCCAGCCTGTCCCGCAGGCTGTGCCTGGAGCCAGCAGCAGGCGGATGGAGGATCACAAGACAGAGCTTCCAGTCTCAGCTCTGCCGGGGACCTGCAGACACAGGACAAGCCACCTCACGCCTGCCTGCGTGCAGGCCCACTGTGCAGTCAACCATCCCAAACCCTTCTGATGAAACCAACGCTCTGCAGTACCCTTCAACCAACAACAAACCAAGTGTCCTCGCAGCCCCCAACACTGACCTGCCCCTCCTGTGAACCTGCTCTCAGCAGCTGACTCATCTGAATGCCCCCGGCTATCGGAACTGTTATCAGCCCCTGATCACAGCATCACCGAGCAGCAACTGGAGGCTCAGAAGTGCTCATTTCCCCTCTCTGTTCAGAGAACTGGCTTGTTGCACCTATAGGTATAAAGATACCTTAAAACAATCTGGTCTGTTCCCTTTCCAGTATAAGGAGAACTAAAGCATGCCTGGTTTTGACTGGTTTAAAACCAAACCTGCCTGGTGAAACGGAGAGAGTGGGTCTGTACCCTTTTAACATGACATATGTTCATTTTGCGCTGAAAACTCATGCAAACCTGTTCATAGAACATTTCGTTCGACCACATGGAAAACCATCCTTCCCATCTGTGCTTTCATTAGGAACACTCAGATGATGCAGGATTCAGCTGGAGAGTCTTAGAATCTCACAGACTTCAGAGCTACCTTGGAAGCATGGAATTCAAACAGGGATTTTCAAGGCAAGCACAAGAGTTGCACAGGAGCAAAATGCACAACCCAACATAAGATGACAAGATGCAAAAAACATTTCAAGGAATTACTTGTATCCTAAAAACTGAGGTGACTCCTTTTCTCACCCAGATGGCTTTGCCCTCAAAACCAAGAGAGCTGAGTCCAGTAAAGGATGATATTTTGACATTATTTTCACCAGCCATATATGAGTAAGGCCAAGCGAGCAGATCCACGCAGAAACAACCGAGAGCCTGCGGCTTCTGCGAACCCGGGTGTCTGGGCTGACTTAGGGACTTTTGGTTTTGCTTATAAAAGAAAAGGAAACAGTTTCTGGATGCATTGCTAAACAAATGCTGCAAAAGAGAACCCCCAGCACAAGGCAGCAGAAAGGTGTACGGGCAAGGCAGGCTCTGGGGGAGGGAAAAAAAAGCCCCTGAAGAGAAATTAGTAAATAAATGCACAGAGAGGTAGAGGGACAGGGAGAGATGGAATACCAGATGGATGGGTTTTCCTTTGAACCTTCAGTCATGCCTGAGGCTGACACAATGGCTGCTGCCCAAACACTACAGTATGTTATTTCTGCTTTGTCAGATGATGCAGACAGCATCATTTCTGGGTCACTTGGAGGCCACATACCACCCCCTTTTCTCTCCCCTCCTTTCTTTTTCACAATCCCAGTGACTGAGAGCTGCAAACACCCAGCTAAGAGTGGGAGGATGAAACTGCACAAGCAAGTGGTTCCCTGTGCCTGATAACATGATTCTCTTCAAAGATCTCATCCTAGGGAGGCAGCCGAGCCTAATGCAGCTGCAGGAACAGCCCTCTGCTTAAATATCAAAGATTTCACACCCACTGCACACTAAAAATGAAAGCCCTCCCCCTTCCTTTTTGACCTGAGGACATGCAACTGCAACAGCACGACTGAGAGTGCTCTGCAGGACTAAAAACTGTACTTAGCCTTTGCTGAGCACAACCTGCTGCTGCCACATCAGATCTGCAGCTCAGCCTCCTCTCCAGCACCCATCCAGCTTCTTCAGCTCAGCCACGCTTCATTAGGCTTAACTCTATTTCCACATGGAGCACAGGAAGACTACTAACACTTCCTCCCGCACCGAGCGGATACTGAGGGATATCATTACTCCAAACTGGACCACAGAGCTGTTAAGGTTTCCCATCCACTCAGGAAATTAATGCATGTGCCATTCTAGCAGGCTGGTGGATTTACCCTGCTATGAAGAACACTTCTGTCCAAGCACAGCCCACCTCCTGCTCTCGGTGATTCCTTCCACAGGGCCCCCAGAGCCTCTACCTGTTCACATGCAGCCAAATCTCAACCCTCTCAACCAAACGGGTGACCATCTGGAATAGTATCACCATCAGTCCAGAATCTGGTCCTCAGCAGCTAAGGCTTCACAAAGCCTAGTTCAACAGTCTTGGCCCCCAACCAAGGTCTTTAGCAGTAAGTTAACAAGGATCTGTCAGAAATGGACGAGGCAGAGCTGCTCATGCCTTTGGCAAGACAGCAAAAAGGATCTCCTGAGATCCCTTCCAGGGATTCTATGTTGGCTGAGACACTGACCCACATCATAACAGCACTGAAAGAAATCTGGAGAGCATCAAGAAATCAAATAATTCTATTTTCCTGATCCAAGCAAAAATCTTTCTTGACAGCTGGGGAAACCTAGGCTCAGTTCCTTCCTCTCCTTCCTATTTCCTGCACCCTCCTAAGCAGACCGCTGCAGCCGGATCCCCTGCAGCCCTCAACAGCGAGTCAGCTTACAGGCTTTGATGGTTCCACGTCTTATAGCCTTCAAGGCTCAGTTCCTGGTTTGTTAGAGTGTACAGGGTGCTGCCCTACTTCACCAGCTGGGGAAAAGGGAGGAGTTTATGAGGTGCTCCGATCGTAACATAACACAGGCTTCTTAAAATATTGCAGGTAAACAATTACTCGTCCAACTTATCTGCTGTAGCCCGTAGTTACACGGAGCCCAAACACAGCCCAAAGATAATACTAATACTCTGCTTCTCCCTATAATTATAATTGTTCATTGTCTTGGCAAATCCATTGTATCTCTCCTCCCAGAAAGAAAACAACTCCCCCAAATCCCCTGCCGGTTTTACAGTGACTGCAGCCAGAAAGCGGCAAGTGACAGGGAGAAAGTTCACAAAAGGTTCATAATCTGGAGAAGAAACACCAGGTGCTGTTTTGGGATAGGGGTTGTGTTATACAACCCTTGGAGCTCACTGTAAAATTCAAAACTTAAAATGCCTTTAAAGAGAATTCCCTCCATCATTTTTATGATGGCACTAGTCATTCTCATGCATCTGTAAAAGAACCCACAAGTATATTTGACTGGGGGGGGGGGCGGGTGGGCAGGGAGAGGGGAATAAAGAAACCAACAACCTGTGCTTGTGTAAACCTGCAGCACAAATAAAGAAGTTGAGTTTACAGCAAAAAATACAAAGTCAGACATTTCCTTCAGCAAGGTCAGGAAGGGAATGACTAATTCTAGGTCCCGTCATATTCTTGCACTTCCCTTTCCTCTTCATTGCAAGCCTCATCCTGCCAGGTACCGAGCACCCCCAGCTCCTGTCAGACAGTGGGGGACCAAGGGACACCACCTTGTGTGTCTGGCCTGAAAGTCCCCAGAGCTCCTTTAACGAAGCAGTTACTGCCCAGGATGCTGTCCCTAATCCCAAAGGGTTTTTTTCACATTTCTCTTCCCTTTGCCTTCCCAACCATCTCCCTTTCATCTTACACATTTCTATATAATATAATTAATATTTCTAGATATAATAATACATTCACAAACCTCCCGCCTCTTCCGCTGGCTGGGGAATGAGGCAGATGAGCAGCTTGTTCTCTGCAGCACTTGAACTTAGCAGCAGACCAAGGGAAGGAAACAAAACACAACAAAATCAAATCCTCTGCTTGTTTGACTCAATTATTTGAGCACTTCAAGTTCCACCTTCCCCTCCTCCCTCTGGCACACACACACTTCCCCAGGCTGCTGCTGGGCTGGACTTTGGGGAAGAGGTTTATACAGAAAAAGTTTAAGTCTACATAGGAGCAGGTTGCAGGTCTTGGAGCTGAAGACGTTATGTCTCTGCAGCCTGGGAAATCTTAGCTAAGAAACCTTATTCTGTGAAATGCTCCAAATTATTAGCTTTCCGCGAGAAAGAATGGAGCTATTTTGGCAAGGACGGGGGTCACATTTCTCCTTTCACAGGCACTGCGTGAGAAAGCTGCCATGGCTCACTGCTCACATTTTGTTTTTCCAAAAATCTCTTTGGGGCTCTGTCTTACTGGTTAACATTTCCCTACAACAACCGCATGGGGTTTCAACCACTATTTAAGTACAAATATAGTATTTAGAGTGGAGACACCTGAATCCAGATTCCCACCCCACAAAAGAACATTTTTTCCTTTGGGACTCTTAAGACTTTCATCTAAACCATGTTGAGCCCCCTTAGAAAGTGAGGGAAAATATAGTTGCTAACCTTGCAATAGTTGTGTGAGGAAAAATACACAGGATACTGATAAGCAACAATTGGCCATACAACAGACAGTTCTGCAACAGCTATTTGGCATCATACAACAGCCTGGAAAGATTTTAATCAACACTTGAAAAATGATCACACACACGTACAAAGACAACAAGCTCCAAGTTTAGCATCTTTCAGCCAGATACAATATCCATGACTTTGGTGACTTTCCACAGAAATGCCACTCAGCACATTTGTCCCTGGGCCTAGAGACAGTTAAACCCCAGACTTTTCCACGAAAGTGATTTAGGTAAATTTCTCATTTTCAAAGCCTTCCATGGAAACAAATCAGAGTTCTTAAAACATACTTTTCTAATTAAAAAAATGCATTTAAAAAGACTTCACTTCTGCATTAAGTGTATAATGAAAGACAATGTGCCAGTTCAGGATCAGAATTTAATTGTGTGTGTGTTCAAAAATTATTTTATGCAGAATTTGTGGAAAATCTGAGCCTGATTTTGTGCTCCAATAGGGGATTGGAATAAGGCCTTTGGAGCAGGAAAGTTCTCATATTTGCCATCACTTCTATCCAGATCACTCCAAGATGCAGAAAACAATCCCAGAGCATCAGCCTGTAGCAACATTTCTACAAAGTGATTTATACGCTTGTTCCTCTTCCATCCACTCATCTGCTGAGCTTTGCCATTTTTTTTTACATCTTTCACTTTTCATGCTATACAGACTCCTTAGGAATCATTCTTCAAAACAGTTTGTCATCACCCCTTTCACATTACATGTGCTTAGCTATGGCCCTTTTGTCTTAGTGCATCTCTTAGATTATTCCCTGGAGAACGAGCTCAGCAGCCTCTGGGGGTGAGGATTTGTGCTGTCTCTTGTTGAGATGACTGCACCAGAGGAGGGACTCGGCTGAGTGACAGCAACCAGAAATAAGAAAAAAACATGACTGCTCATGAGAAAATAAAAAGCCATTGTAACAAGCCTTTATGCTATTCTGTAATGGAAATACTCCCCTCCTAAGGAGCAGGGGAAAGACAAAGGGATTCTATGTTGTATTTTTCTGCCTGCGAACTGACAGTTCTGAGTGCTGGATACAAATTCATTCCTTCAGCTTTGAGATTTCTTTACTGCAGCCAACCAACTCTTCATCGTTACACAGAGATCAGTCGTGGGTTTTCCAGACTCCTTTCATTTACAGTATTTCATCTTGAACTTTCCAGAAGGGACACGAATAAGTTAGCATTACTGAAAATACTAACTTCCCTAGGATGCTCTTGAAGACTGAAATGCCGCACCCGTACCCTGGAAGACTCTAAATGCCGCTGGTTCCCTGCTACACCTCCTGCTAGGTGTAACCTACACACTGCTGGGGGTAATTCTTCCCACTGCACTCCTCCAGAGTTACGGTGCCAGAAATGCAACGAAGGGCTACAACAGAGTGCTGCAGATCGCGTTCTGCCTCTCCCACAGGCACAAGTCCCTACCCACATAACAGCTTTCCGCATGTTTGGTTCAGACGGTGGTTTGAAAATAGAGCAAATCAGCCCTCCTTCCAAAGCTCCACTGTTTCACGGATCTCCACAGACACAGAATGTACATCTGCTCAGCCACCACGTACCGAGTAAACGAAATAGGATTCCCTAAGTATCAGCAGTCTTCCGGCAGTATCCAGCTCCTGAATCCAAAATGTCTTAAAACAAAAAACTTTCTACCTCCGTCCTTTCTTCATAGTCTTACTTCTCTTTTGCGTTTTGGCAACTTTATAAATTCAACTAGATTGTTTACAGTATAATCTTGAAAGTGCAAATAACGAGCAGCAGACTATTACTAGCTTTCCAGCTGTGACCCGACTCAAAGAATACTGAGTTATCTGGTACTGATTTCCCAGATTCTCTGATTTCCCAGAATGCTGGATGAGGTCCCGTTTGTGCTGTCCTTACCCAAGCCATACAGCTGACATTAGAGCCTTGTGCTTGGCATTTGGTAGCTCAATATGAGCTGTTCAGTTGCCCAAGCTGGTCCTCAGCCTGGTGTTTTGTGTTCTGGAGTCCATGTCCATAGCCTGCCTGCAAAACACCCTGCATCTTGAATCTTGTCTCTACAACGTTGCCACTGCCAATCATTTCCTTCACTTGATAGGAGAAAGGGGGAGAGGACTGTGCACAGTCACCCAAAAATAGGAAGCATTACTCACTACCTGGAGGACCTGCCTGCTCTTCTGCCTTTTCGATTACTCAGCAGAAGTTCTTAAATCAGTTACTCAGTTTTTAAATGCATCTGCCAAAACCTGTTTGGCGTTTGCCGTGAGCATCACTACTTTAAATTGTACCACAGCAGCCGCAGCAGTGCTGCTTCACGTGCTTCCACAACTGCCTGGTCATTCCCCTTTCACAGGCTGAAATCTGTAAGGGCAGGATTCCCAAAAATTCCATTGCCGAGTTGCTTTTGAGGTCTGCTGCAGTAAAAAAAGAGGCAAATCTACCCCCATGAAGGAAGATACCATTTCCAAAAAAAGGCACAGCTCTTAAAAAATTCAAGTGTGCCGTGTATGTTCCAGTCACCAGCGCCAAGGCTCCACGCTCTGTTCTCATGCTGAGACAGGCAGAGTTTGCTCCAAACTCCTGCCACCAGCACTATTTCCACTGAAACTTCTCAGCAAAAAGCAGTGGATTCTTTGAATGCATCTGAATATCCTTGGAGGAGATCAGATGAGGAGCCATATAAAAGAGACGTATAAAGACAAAAGATCCTATTCACATCAAAGCTTTTATTTCTTTACGTAAAGATGTTCATACTGCCAATAGTTATAAGGCTAAGACTAATTTAGCATCTCACAGCTGGGCAGCCTTCAGCTCCTGGGAGCAGATTCTCTGCTGCTGTGTGCCTCTCTCCTCCATCATCCACTTGTTCATACCAGCACGTAATACACCGGGAACACGTGTCTCCAGGGTGACTGAGAGGTCTGTGGCCATAAAAACCCTGGTCTCCGCACTATCAATGGATGCCAAGTGTGTAACTCATTCAGAAACAAAAAAGTGTTAAAGGAAAATATTTTTATTTACACCATACTTGATACCAATTATTCCCCACCAGTCCATACTAACATTTGTTTCTAAGAGGTCAGATGTTTATACAATCAGAAGATCTTTACACAATGAATGAAAACACACAAGTACATCACTGACAGACGCTGCCCTTCCATGGTTTCCTAAAGAATACTCACTTCACGTGTACAAGCATTAACGCAGAGGTGGGGGCTGCTGTGTTGTGGATTTCTGATATGTTTTTTTTTGTTGTTGTTGGGTTTTTTTTGCTTCTTGCAGTGAAAATGGAGGAGGGAGATGGCTGAGAAAACCACATTTAAAAAAATAAATAAAATATGTCAGCTATAGGAAATTGCTTAACTGGAATGTGGCAACTTGCCACATTCTCTGAAAGTGTCTTTTAAAACAGCAAAACGCCTTCATTTTAACAAGCTGCTATGAGATTGCATTTTGGGATTGCCAAAAAGAAGAAAATACACTAAAACCCACTCTATTCAAAATGCTCTGAGCCTATAAAGCAAGCTTCCTTATTTCAGATTTTAAGAGGAAAAAATAAATGCTTTGGTATGTTCTGCCATGCAGCAGGCGTTAGAGATTTTTAGTTTGCTCATCAATTTCAGAGAATGCTTCCGGAGCGCTACGTACAACACACTGAGGCACGAAATATAGGAATGAAAAAATCTGTGCAAGAGTAACCGAGATTCAGCTGCCAAGTAGAAAGCAGGTCACAGCTCAGTTCTAGAAAGGGCTCCTAAAACAACTCAAAAATAAAACGGGAGTCAATGGATTGTAGAAGTTTTCTTTATCTTTCCTCTAGGGTTGGGTATGTCATTAGCAAGTGGGAATCATACTGACTTGGCTCCCCTGGTCAGCTCTTTCCTTCTCAGAAGACATATATGGAAACCCACACAGCTTATCTTTCCATTTCTCTCTCTCTCTGCAGTCCCGCATGCCCTCAGGTGAGCCTCTCCGCTGCCTCAGAATCAGGAACATCACAGCCTCTGCCAAACTTTCGTGAAGCGCAGCTGAGTTACAAGTGGGAAGACAACATAAGCTCTTTGCCTGTGAGGTCCCAGATGTGTCTCCTATCACGTAAGTATCCCCAAACCAACTGTCATGCAACATGGGCGTAAGCACATCTCCCAATTAGGCTACAGTACAATGAACACAGAAATTCCAATTATGCCTGAGGTATCCTCAGCTGAAGAATCACTTCCTCTCCAAAACACTCCTGATTTCCTGGAGTAGAAGTACTCACACCCCTACTGTACTCACTGCTATCTGCAGAAGGCTACAGATTGGTGAAGTTTAACACCGTTCGAGAAGTTTACTCTTCTGCAATTAGGAACAAGGGGACAGCATTCTGGGCAGCCAATCACCCAAAACCACAGGAGGGACTTTCCTGCAGTGGATTACGGGTAGAAAATCCTCTCTGAAAGCCCAGGCCCATCCCCCTGAAGGAGTCAGTGTTGTTGTAATGAGAATGAAGGACTAGTTGAAGAAGCTGGGGTTTAACATGAGATGTGGGGAAATGCTATGAAGCAGAAGAATGGTGTTGCAGAAAGGCTTTATTTATTGTCTTTTTCTTGATTTTGTTTTGAAGTGACTGAGGTGAGCTATGTGCTGTTTCACTCTGCTATAAAACTGCTGTTCAGTTGCTGGGTTTCTTTGACCATGTTGAATGAGGTTTTGTACTGGACTCGTTCTCCTTCCTTCTTACTCCCCCTGCTATTCTGCAGGGACGCGAACAGAGTGAGGCAACAGGAAGAGTAGGAGTTGCTGCTACAGAGACAGAGCAGGATGTGACCTCTGTTCCCTAAATAAGGCAGAAATGGTTGGATCGTGACGTCCAACCTGGTGTCTCCCTAAAGGAAAGACTCTAGCAAGGATGAAAGTGATGCTGTTAATCTTGGGTTAGAAACTGTAAATTTAATGACATTAGTGGTGCTTTGTAGGAGGAATTTAATTAATTGTAAAGAACTTGAATTAGTGACTATTCTGATGGACTCTTGCTAAACAAAGCTTTAACGATCTAGTACTTGATGGAGCCTCAACTCTGCTAAAATTTGATTTTACAAGGTATTGGTGCAGCTCCTACCTGAGAGCATCCAGCCCCTGCAGCCTTGGTGCTCTGCTCGCATGGGACAGTGTCTGGAAACCTGTGTGACCTGTTTGTCCAGCTCAGAGGCAACCCTGCCCTCCCCAAGCTCTGCTGCCCTATTAAACTTCACCTTTGAATTTAACAGCCTGTGACACTGGTTTCTTTCCCGGAGCTGTCTGACCCCTGTTTTGCAGGGCAGCACACAGATTACTGGCTGGGACAAGGATACGAGAGTCAACTACCATAGAGCAGTCTCATCTCCAAGTACAGATACTGAGCTCCACAAAGTATCTTTTCAGCCTCAAATCTAAAAAACTGCTGTATTATCATGCAGCAACATACAGCTGAGGAAGGCTTTACTGCTAGTAGCCAAGCATCTGACTAACTCCCCTCCTGGCTACAGTCGCCATGGGATTCCTCTTGTTGGGACTCTGCACCGACCAAAAGATGGTACCCTGGTGCTAGAAGTTCATACTTTGAGGGTAGTGATTGACCTAATTCAACCTCTTTAATCTCCAGTCTAGGCGACCACAGCAACAACTTCTGAACACACCTGCCTTCAAAGCTAGGACCTTGGGTGATCTTCTAGATAATAACAAAAAAAAAAAAGCATTGCAGTTAAGATTATTAGCTCACTTGGTGGTAGCTGGGGTGACTGAACTCCAGAGCAGCTACACCCACATACCATAACAGGGCTGTGACAGCAGGTGTCATTGCTCAGGCCACTAAAGCCAGAATAGCCATATCTGTCGAGGCCACTGAAGCCTGACCCCCAACCTAAGCAAGATAATTCTGCCCATGTTGTATTCAGCTACGCCCTTGCTCAGGAGTTCAAACACATATTGAGGCAAAGCTAAGAACTGGACTCAATACATCTCTAGAGACGAAAAAGGGAAGCTTTCACTGCTGTTTTAGAGCTCAGTGCTCCTTATATAGCTCTTCTACTGGAAGGGACCTTACTCGGTTTAGTACGGATGACTTGAACCAGTTTCTTGCAGTGCTTCAACTCTGGCTTGTTCTTCCTGTTTAGCTGAAACACTTGTGTATGAAGCTAAGTAAAACTGACCCAGAGTTTGTTTATGCTTTCAAAGGGTATATGCTCTGTGCTGGAAATGAGTACCTCTAACCAGACTGACTCTGTGCTACAATAATAACTGGAAATGAACTCTGGACCATCGGCTCCCAGCCACTCTGGGTTAGATCATGTTGCATAAATAATAGCCAATTCTGGGGGAGGGGAACACTTCCAGTGACACGGACCAACCTGCCTTCTGCTGCAAAGGCAAATATGCTTCCAGCAGCCACACAAAGCTTCAGACCAGTGATGATAGATATGAAACCGAACACAGCAACTGGAGAAAGAGGGGGAAAAAACTTTGGGGTTACAAAGCAGCTGAAAGGAAGGGACCGGGCTATAAAGCCACCTATTGTATTGTTTCACTTGAGCTTGAACCTTGAAACTAGCAGATAACCTGTCGGGAGTTTGCTTCAGATATCTGATCCAGAGAATCAGATAAGGCTCCGTTTGTCTCATAACCGTGCCATCTGTGATAACCATTCCAATGTCAGCATCACAACTGCACTTCTATTGCACTATGTCCCTTCTTAGCCCAACTTCCACGTTTTCCTGTCTCCCAAATACTATGTAACATCAGGACTACAAGCACTTTCTCCGAAGTGTGTCTGCCCCAGCTGTTTGCCAAGAGAGGTTAGAGACACTGCGGCTAGTGGCCGTGCTCTACGAATAGGTGGACTGCTTTCAGTTCCTTTCAGCTGAGACAGCAGCACGCTCAGCTTTCACTTAGAAACACTAAAAAACTCCCTTTTGGCTTTGGTCAGTCTGGAGAACAAGGATCGATAAAAGAGCGTGGCTGAGCATAGGCAGTTCTCCCTCTTATTGCAGGGGGACAAGACAACTTCTCACCCTAATTGTTCACTCTGAGGAACCTTTCAAAACATGCTGACACATCCAGCTATTTACACAATAAGATTGTAAATCAGTCTTTTTGTTCACAAAAGGCTCATGACAAATGATGATCTCAAACAAGATACAATGACCTGCTAAATTGACTATTGGTCTCTTGGGGAGGGGTTCCAGGACCTCCCTGAACATCATTTCCTAAAGTCAAACATCTGCACTTACCCACTGAAAAAACACGCGGCTTGGGTAGAGTCACTTTCCTACACACTGTTCTTGATTCCTAACTATACTAATAGTTCATTATCAGCCAAAAAAAAAAAAAAAAAAGTTCAAGCTCTTAAAAATGCAGAGAAAGACCTTAAGAGTAACTGGACTTTAAGAGTCAGTTCTGGATGCTACAGAGGGGCTGAAAGAGCTGGAGCAGCAAAGCTGATATACAGAGAGGAACAGGAATAAGGCAACAGAGGAGGGTCAAGAGCAAGAGACAGGCTTTGAAAGGTGCAATAGCTCCAAAGGTATGCTATCAGTGTCAAGGTACGCTGCCAATTTGCTGTGGTATTGGCCCCATATTCCATGAGAGAAAAGTAACTTGGAAGCCCTGTCACGTGGTGTTGTAATCTTGGTAATGGTTCTTTGTCCCTGTGCAGTGGTGTGGAAAAGTAGTAAGTTGCAACTTTTGATCTGGAAGCATCGGTCTTTAAAGTGCAGGACACTGTTTGTATAAATTAAAGTTTTTTATAGTTTGGAAACCAGCAATGGTAGAATAGCTGGAAACAAGATTCTGGCAATCATTATATTCCCTTTTAAGCCCAGTTTTAAACATTGTGCAAGACAGCTACATCAAATTTTGTACTTGGTTGTGCAACTACAAAGTCTGGACAACTTCTGCATCAAGTTTTATAGATCATATGCACAGGGTAAGTCAAGCCAGGATTTCTTTCTTTACCATGTGTATGGCAGAAATAAAATCAGGGTAAAGTCATTGGCCTGATGTCAGATATGGCCTTCCATTGTATCAAATATCCTTTCTCCGTACACCCAGTTGAGATTTCTGCTTCAAAATGAAGGCCTATTACTCTCCTCTGTTCTGGATCAGTTCACAAAACCTCAGTAGAGCCGTACTTCTCTACCTCAGCACTACGAATCCATTAAGTGAAGCAAGATACCACCAAGAACCAGCAAAACTATTCCTTTAAATTGTAGACTGGAAGGAATTTGACAGAAACAGAAAGACAAACTCATCTTCAAAAGTACTTAGCAATTTTCCAATAGCAAATGGAGCTTGATTTGCATCTACAGCCTGCACACTAAGTGCTAAAAACACATCCAAGCGTATGCTCATTGTAAATACCAAATAAGCATAATAAATACCTGGAATAAGGTTTCCATAGGTGGCAGTTCTGTAACACTGATTATATATCTTCAAACTGCATTTTACTTCAGAGCTATGTAAACAACAAACAAGACGGTTGTTGCTGTAAACTTAGAGGTATGCTTGGGTGGAGGCAGGCTGGCATCCTCCCTTCTGGGCCTTTCTCACAATGAATGTGCTGAACTGGAAAAAAAGTAACGCTGAAACAAGCATCCAACATGATGAAAGAAGAAAGGGTATCTTACTGCTGTTAAATTCTCACCACCATAGGGGACAGGTGAAAAAAGGCAGAGAAAGAATTCTTCTGTATTCTAAAAATATCCACTTAGTTTATTATCCTTTGCTATTTAAGTGTTGGGTTTTTACTACCTTGCCTATTCAAAACCCACTCACTTTACATCAGACCAAGTGTGAAGACAGTAAAACAGCACTTCTGTTTTAATAGCTGGAGCTTCAAGTGAGGGTCAAGGCCACGCTGTTTAAGGTATCCAACCTTGAAAGGCACTTTTAAAAGAACTGAGTCAGCAGAGACCAGAGCTAAATTCAGCTCTTACCCTAGTTTTAAACTGCTCCAACTCCTTTGTTTTCAGCACAGTCACACTCAGTTTCTACCATTGTAAAGGAAAGCGGGCTCACGTAACCCAACATTTGGCTACTGTCAATTCTTCTAAGGAACCTCAGGGAACGCAAGCGGGGTCCTGAGTTAAAGCCAGCTGTACTCTTTGCTACAGATATGTCACTTATGTGATACTTTCAGCAGACCAAGTGTTCCATCAAGTGATACGGCTGTAAATAATTTACCAGCAACCCCATAACACTTGATTAAAACCTACTGAAAGAAGATCTAATTAAATTGCCTCTGAAAGAACAGATAATGGTATGACAACTGTGAAAAGGGCAGATGGCAAGCAGAAGCTCATCAGAACATGAGAAAATAATTTAGAAAAATGTACCTTTATCTGTATTGAGGTGTGATCTCCACCTGTCTGATGCTGGCTGTTCTGGAGGTCATTCCTGCATTCCGCCTTTGGGCATCTGAAGTGACAGCAGGAGTACTGGCTGTCCTCATGAGTGGTATTTGGGCACCTTTAGACTAAACACCAAATCTCTTAGGCAACCAGGTTAGAAAGTGTTTACTGCATCTTTTAGGGATGAGCAGCAGACAGCAGGTAAAGTTAGAAGCTGCACAAATCCTAGAAATGGCTTTTCTATAAAGGCTGTACAGAGGACAGTTGGTAGCAATCAAGCCATTAATGAGTACAATACTTGGTGGCCAATACTATAAAACTTTGCAAGACCATTAGTTTTAAAGCTGTGTATTTGCTGTACTGTGAAAGATACGTCTTATGGACTGAAGAATAGTTGGAATATACATTAGAGGAACATAAACACCTTGCTGCAAATCATAAGTGCTTTAAGATAAAGGAATGCCGCTGACAGCAGATGTTCTCCATGCATTTCAGCCTTTGAAGAAGAGTCTTATTTCTTACCTCACACCTAAGAGCAGACACATACATAAATTTAACAGCTAGAAGTATAAATCTACAGTAACCCTTCCTCACACAGAGTTCATGCCAGCCCTTGGCCACAAATGCATATTTATAGCCCAAATTGCCAGCACCTGAAAACAGGTTTATTTTGAGGATATATTGCTAACTACCTTCCCCATTCTGCAACAGCAAAGGCATATACAACAACGGAAATGAAAGCAACATTAGAAGATATTAAAAAAAAAAAAAAATAAAAAATCAAAGTTTGGCAGGTACCCAACCACACCATTTTTAGACAGATTTGGAAGAGAGCTCTTCAAGTGGACAACAGTCATTGAGGAAAGAGATTGTTCCACACATTCACTTGGGATTTCGCTGCTGCACATGCAACTCTGATGGCTGGGGCACTGTGATCCCCAAATTATCAGAGACCAAACAGGAAACACTTCCTGCTTTGGGGTGAGACCCTTAGCTAAAGCAATAGGGTCCTACTTCATATGAATCTACATGAAATCCTTACATGAAAAGGATTTGAACTCTCTTGAGTGAAAGTGTGTGTTGTGTCACCAGCATTTCTTTTTCCCAAAGAAATGAGCATTTCTTAGTGACAAACTTCAAAATCCCTCACCCATCAGGGTGGCTCTCCAATTGTCCCCATGTCCCCTGCCCCAAAGCTTGAGGCCGGTTAAATCCCAGAGCCACAGCTACTTGCATTAAGGGGCTAAAGGCTCAGCATTTAGAAGAACTCTCAAGAATTCTAGCAACGTGGAGACTTGCAGCGCTTGCTGATACAGTTCCCACACCACAGAGGCTTTGTCAGGAAAGCTGACAAAGAGCATGCTGCTAACCCACCCTGCAAAATACAGCTTGAATGTGGAGACTTCATTCTTTGCAGTATAAAGGGGCCATGCATGGTACGGAAGAGATCTCACACCAGGCTCCTCTTGTCAGGAATACAGGAAGGCCAAAAGGGCTGAGCCAGCCTATTTAGGTAGGGGATCCACGAGGAGCGATGGGGAGGGACCAGACCATGCCTTTCCTCATGTGTTTCCTCTTCCCCCTGCACCTTGGTTTTACAGCTGCAGGAAAGATCAAGCCAGATCTGGTTAAAATTGCTGAGTCAGGCAATTGCTGTGGGGCCTCGGAGAGGCTGAACACAGCACTTCAGCCAGAGGACAAAGCCTTGGGATATGGCTGAAAGCCAAGCGACTGGACAGACCCTGCAGGGTAGAGACAGCCAAGGGCTCTGATGCACAAGCAGGATTCCCTGGGCTGAAGGTACATCATGGAGCCCTCTCTGGAAAAGATTAAGAACCAGAAACATTTTGTGTTAAGAGAACTGGAAAAAGGATGCAGGTTAACCCTAGTAGAAGGATTTAGCTAGTCCTAGCTATATTAGCACAATGAAGGTAGCCAGAAATGAACACAGGTGCTTCTGTGAGCCCTGCAGCAGCCTGCTCAGAGCTCTCCTGATGTACAGCATCTAACAGTCTCCAACAATGAGACCGATGCCCTGAAGCCACCTCAGGTCTCTGTTGCCACAGAGTTCAGGCTCCCACATGGTGGACACTTCCAGTCTATCTGGAAAGGGGTCTGCCTTTACTGCTGCAAGGAAGAGCCAGTGTTTTGGTCAGAGCCCTTACTGCTCAATTCCTGCAGGATCAGGAATGCCACCATGGAGACACCCAAGCCACCAGCACTGGTTGATGCTTCCTCTCCTCAGTCTTCCTCATCCCCTGTTCCAAACAGCTCATACTTGCTCCACTGTATCACAAAGTTGACTATCACAGCAACGATCAAAGTATTTCTGCACACAGCTTTAAGAAGGAATATCTTGTAGTTGTCAGCTCCGCATTCTATTCCCTGTGCTGCCACAAAAAACCGGATGCATCGAAGCCAGATATGTGTGTCTCAACTCACCCTTCTTGGCACAACAGTTCAAAAGGACACTGAAAAATCTGTTAGTAAAATGCTACGGGCAGGATCTGCCCCTTCATTAGGGAACATGGCAAAGACAGTTCAACTCAACTACAGCGAGGAGCTGCACAGAGCACTAACACCACTGTGGACTCCAGCTAAGGGCAGCGCTGCATCACCACGGCACTGCTGCTGCCAAAGCACTCATTTCTGTCTTAGATGAAGGGATAGACGCTATTACCTTCAGTTTGAAATCTTACGTTGTGAGGTGTCCATTAACTTCAAAGCTCTTTGCCTCAGACCACAAACTACTTATTCTTGGCAACTGAGGCAATTTGAATAACACAGTAGAAAAAAAAAAAAAAAAATTGAGGAAAGAACACATCAGTGGAACTGGAGCATGCCCTGGCAGCAGAATGGTCGTGTAGATTTAGCTTCCATAAGAATGAAAAACTAAGTAGAAGTATTCAGCTAGCTCTTGCTAAGTTAGCTATGCCTCCAGTTATGGATTGGCAGATGACGACTGATAAGGCCCATTTAGTTAGATGCAAATAGGTAATTACTGCTACAGAGCTGCGTTCCACATCATTAAAAAAATGTCTTCCCCCAAAGTAGGACTGTATTTCCTACAAATGCTGCATCTGATCTGCACCTGCACTGTGTGAGTCTGATATCACCAGCTGGTGCTGGTCTGAGACACTCGGAACTGTCTGTACAGAAATTGTGGGAGAGTTAAAGTTAAAAGTCTTCATAAGAAATGTTTTACTTTGTGGAAAGTTTCAGTTTTGGTCAGAAAGACAAAAGGCCCATAAACTGAGATGTTTTGCTTGGCAGATGAAGAACAGTTTTTAAGAGGGAGACGTCTGAAAAAGTCAGGAAGCTTTAAGCAACAAACCCCTACTACTTCTGCTTATTTCAGTGGAGCTACGCAACTGTATCCTAAAGCAGGACTTAGTCCCCTAGCTTACTCTGAAGGTAGAAAGAAGAAAACACTGCTCTGGAAGATGAAAATTGTTGCTAGAAGATTCTCCATCCTTTAAGGATGGGTAGGGAAAAAGGTGTGGGAGGTTCTCCTAGAGCACTGTAAGGCAGCCTTAGGGGCACTGACACACACCTTCCATAAGTATACTCACCACAGACCCATTTACCTCCCCTACCTAGTATCTCTGAGTGGTGATGCCTGGTTGAAGTCCTCAATCTGTAGAACATATTAATTATTTTTTCTTTCCAGTTTACTCAGCATCGTTAATAACTAAAAATAAAGCCCCACACTGGAATCTGCAAGCCTCAACAATAGCCCCCACACACAGCAGCAATGAGAAGCTCAAGACTTCCTTTCTAAATTTAGATTGCTTCAAACAGAAGTGAAAGTTCTTTGATAAATCAACAAACCCATGCAGGAAAGTGCTTGCCTGCACTGGTAAACTTACTTTCAAAAGGCTTCTAAAGATTTTCAGGGACCCAGATGCAAGGCTCCTGGTTGCATTCTGGAAACCTGTTTTGGCAGCGTCAGATCAGACCAGATCAGAGCCTGGATCTCCTGCATCCCAGCAAGATTCCCCAGTGTCACATTAATCACTGCTCTAAAGTGGATCTCCCAGCTTCTACTATGAGACCTCTTCCATTTGGGATAACTAATAATCATCATATCAGAGGCACTCTGTAGCGCCTGATCAAAGCACGATTCCTTATTCTACTCATTAAGTGTTCTGTGATTCTTCTCTGCTTCCCCAAGACACACAAGTACAAATTAGATTTTATTTCTAGGCAGAAAAGGAATGACAGAGACCTGACCTCTGTTTACATTAGAACATGTTCCTTAGAGAAAAGACAGCTATATTTCAACTTTAAATCCAAACGTAAAAGTTCCAAAAGCAGGATGGAGGCAGTGATGGGCTAGGGCATCCTTTATCTCTGTCTGAAGGCGGGGTTCAAAAGACAACACACAGAGAAAAAAAAATGAAGGCAGTGAGGAGTCACTAATCCTATTCTTAGACAGAGGATGCCCTGGGCCTGCAACGGGGTTCAGCCCCAGCCCTCAACACTGTCCCTCCAACCACCTCCCCAAGGTTAACCAGAAGAAACATGAAAGTCCTTGTTTTCTCCTTTTAGGAAAATCACTGCTAAAAAAACTCCACAACAGGAAGCTGTCTCTTTTCCCTCCCCTCTCATTCACTAAAGCATGGAAAGTGTATTTGAGTCACCATCTAAGCACACATTCTGTACACACCATCTGTTCCACCCCCTTCCCCAAATCACTTCTGACTGACCAAAAGCATTGCTAGTCAAGCTCCAAAATTCACAGCCCATACTGAGGTAAGGAGAGTTCTATTGAAAAGCTGGCTGCTTTTACCTGCCATTGTGGCTTCACTTTGTAGGAAACAGGTAATTTTAGGTATTTTGAACTATAACCTGAATAACATCTGAAATGGCTCAAACAGAGCCAAAGCAAGTAAGTGTTCTGGCTTTGAGTTCTGTTTTAGCCTCTTCCACACTAACACTAATATCCTTCTGCTATCATGTGCTTTGCCCACTGTGCCGAACATCACAATCGCTCTGCTAGGCTAAGCTTGTACACTTCTGCAGCCAGCTCCAAGCTATTTCCACCTAGGATCTCTTCCCTCCCACCACTTTTTTTTTTAAAAAATGGAAAAAAAAACCACCCACAACAAAACACAAAAAACCCCACAAAACACACCACTCACTCCTTGCAAGCAAAACCACTAGCCAGCTCCTCATCTCCTGTGCACTTGCACAACCACATTGATTTCAACAGCAATTTAAAGCATCACTGTATAGCCCATGTTGAACAGTCTCGAGCTCAGGTCCAACAAGAGTTGCATCTTCAATCTACCTACAGTCCCAGCAGCTCACACTGAAGGTCCATGGGCTGCGCTTAGAGAAAGATGAACAAAGACATCTATTACCAGACCGGGCTGCAATACACATATGCCCAGAGAGACCAGGGCCTAAACTAAGGTTTGAGTTTCCACCTTAGGAATGCTCCAGGGTTCAGTTTAAACCTGCTTTTTGCACAAGCTGTTTACAACATAGACAGTGAGCTCAGACGCAGAACTGGCAACTGTCAACTAGCCCAGGTTCCAGTGAACACTACAGCTGCACCAGCTATTACTTCATGTTCCTTGGAGTGTGTACAGTGGGAGTGCAGCTGGGCTGAGACAGGCCTCTGAGATCTGGAGGTGGCACAGCAGCTCTGTGCAGCTCTGGCTTAAGGCAAGATACATATCTGACCACCTGTATGCTTTGGTGACTCTCAGCTGTCCTCCCACCTTGCCACCCGTACAGAATTTCTCTAGTTTATCTTGGGACTGATCCTGCCAGACATTCTGGGAGCATGGACTACAACCCACCACCTGCCCTCACCCGAGCTATGCCAATAAACCATAGCTGCAGCCAAACCAAGCCAGATTACCAAACTGTTTCTTAATCGTGTCGAGCTGATCTTTGACTAGGTTTAGACTCACACCAATGAGCAGCAGTGCCCGCAAAACTGCTCACAAATTATGTCTTGGAATAACTACCCATTTCTTTTGGGACAGGGGTGTTTCCAGACTCAAAGAGCCTCTGTTCCCCCGATTTGCTGGCTGTGGCACTATGGTGCTGCTCACAGCATCGACTGTGTGGGATCACTCCACAGGAGTGAGAAACGAGCAGGGAGGGAAGTCTCCAAGAGATGCCTGAGTCAGTATCTCTGGGTGGTGTCACCTATACATCATTCTGTGCCTTTCATCACAGCAGTAATCTAGCCAATACATTCTCTGGCTCCCAAAACAGTGAGAGATAGCCAGGGTTGCTTTCATTACAATTTTCATTTTAGTAAAAAGAAAAAAAAAAATCCCTGTGGGCTGAAAATCAAGGATAAAAAATTTTAGCCTTAAAGGAAAGGTGAGTGTTTACCCCTCAAGCATCCGAAAGATTACACGGTCTATGCTGGAAATATAATTTTAAGCATAACTATTCCCTAAATAATTTGGTGTGTTACATGACTTTTTGTTAAGTGTTGCTATTTATTAACAAAAACAGGTGATAAATTTTTGTACCACCATGCTGACTCATAGCTGTAAATCTGTCACTAGTACGCAGCTGTAACACTAATCGGGGTTTTCCTTCTGTAAAATGCAGTTAATAGCTCGCATTTGAACGTGAGCAGCAGACCAAGTCCTGCTCAGGTGGTGTTTGCAAGCTTGGTCACATCCATGAGCTTGGCTAGATGCAGCTGAGGTTCAAGTTGGGCTACTCCACTGATTAGATCTGAAGATGCAATAAGTATCAGAAATCGTATGCAGAGACCGAGGCTTGTCTGGCACGACAGACTGTGGGTTCCTGTTAGTGTGTGCAGGCACGTACGTACAGAGGTTGCAAATCCAGGCTCTACTGAACCTCGTTATTGGAGTTCAGTCACTGAAAAGGGTCTACAAGCTGACTCTGCATGAAGATGAGCAGGAATAATTCTGTTTTAACATGATTTAGTCACCACACAAGCAGTCTTAGAGAGACAAAGTCTTAGACCACAAAAAGCCTTACTCTGATCCTTCCTTTCTTGCTTCCCAATCAATGCACCGTAGAATCCAACCCAAGGCAAGAAGTACATAAAGACCTTGACAGAAAAGTGAAGAGAAGCACTTGTCGTACCTCAATCTTGATGATAACCTACTCCTCAGAGCTTGTCCTGGAAACTCCAAGTTAAAACACTGCTCCTGACTTTTTGTGTCAACATTTATATAATATCAATGGTAGGAGAGGAGCTAAATTCCATTATGGTGTGCAAATTCTGACCATATACAGGGACACACTGTCACAAAGAAAAGATTATGCCCACAGACTTGATAATAATATATGGTTCTCCCTCCTTCCAAGTCAAACAGAATCTCTGTTGAAGCCTATCTTATACAAACAAGTGAACAAATTTAGAAAAAAACAGAGTTCTACAAAAAGAAGACACCTTCAAGAGAAACAAATGTGTTGCATATAAGCAAAAAATAAGATAAAGTAAGAGACTTTCTTCTCTTACATAAGACCTGCTGGAAAAGGAAGTCTTTTCAGCTGAACAAGCCTCATAAACATGTGGCTACAGGTAGCAGTTTGGCCTGAAAAATTCACTACTCCCACTGCTTCCAATTTACAAACACACAGCCATCCATATGCATACTACATGCCCAACTTCCAGTCTGCAAGTCTGGACGATTACAATCCCTCTTCCTCGCCCCTTATGCCTCCCCCCATTTTCAAAGCATTTGTTTCTGCTCAGAGATCGCATGGTAAGAGATAAGCCTTTTCTAGACAAATTGCCAAATGAATTGAGATAATGCCAAGGCAAGTTCAAACATATTTAATCCACAGATATCATTCAGCCAATATGAAAGACTGATCTGTGGAATAGTAGACTTATTTGTGACGCAGCACAGCTGGAGTCAGGCTTTCTGATCCAGTATTGTATCTTCTGGAGGTGCTGAACAGAAGACATTCCTGAGGAAGAGGTCAAAGTGATCTCTGCACATGGGGCCAAGAGTGTCTCTATCACAGACACAGTCCAGTCAAGGAGCAACGAGGACAGTTTTTCTTCAAGAGCAGGCAGATCTTAGCAATGCGTGCTACTGCCCCACCCTGACACTCACCATAACCAGTTTGGATGTGGCTTCCATGCCAGAAACACTGCAGTTAGCTCTTCCCAGGTAAGAGCCAAGGTACAAAGAAAACACCTCTGCAATCTAAATACACACTAGGTCTTAGTTCAGCCTGGACCTGCCTCAACTTTGCTGCAGTTGAAAGAGGGGAGGAAGGTGTCCCAGTTTACCGAACCAGCTATGCTACTTCCAGCAGAAGAGACTGAGAAACCATAGGACTCTTCCCTGCAGCCAGCACATGGGACTATTCTCCTCCTCACCTTCAGCAGACTGGCTTGAGCTGCAGCATTGGAAGTTTCACGTGCTTCACTAGAGATGTCACGTCTAGTCCCATTATCAGCTTCCTAGCCAGAGAAATGAATCCAGAGAGATACCACTTTTACAAACAGATACAGCTAAAAATAATATGTTTCTAACTTTTAAAAACCAATTTAAGAATCATGCAAGGGATTAGCTTGCATGAGTTAAAGACTGTCAGAGTTATTCCTTTCCAAGGATGCTTGGAGCAACATTGGATGATCACCACATGGCAAGACATTTTTTGCTCTCTTAGGTATGGGTTAAAGTTACAGGCTTTTTCCATTTCAGTTTTGTACTCAACTTGAGAAGTGAGTAAACCTGCTAGGACAGAACTGAAAGCAAGCTATATACCAAAGCGTTGGTTAAAAAAGAAAAACACTGAAGTACTTATTCGGCAGAACATACAAAAAAATTGAAAAAAAATACAAGACCTTGTGGCACCAGAGAACCTACTCTGCTAATAACCAAAGTAACACAATCTACTTTCCACTACAGGGAAACTCCCAGCCCTTCTAAGAAACGGCCTTCCTACATGTGAAACAAGGTCAGCTCAGGTAACACATCTACACTCAACACGTTGTTTGCAAGCAATTCCCACAGCCCTTTCTTTCCCCACCTCTTCTTTCTCTATTACAGAAAGTTCTCCCTGCACTCATTTGAGCTACCGACTGCTTATCTTTACCTGTCAAGGTCCCAGTTTGAAATCCTTATCTATCATGTGCTTTTTCTTGAGAAAAGGAATGAGGAAGGGCTTAAAGCATCTCAGTAAATTGGGAGGCACATAAGCGTGCACTCAAATACCTTTAGTTAGGTTGATGTTCTTGACTTCGAAACACAGACACATTATGAATCATGTGGTACACACCACAGCTATCTAAGCTGTGAACAGGCACTGAGGGAAGTGGTGCCAAAAGGACTAAGCTAGTCTGTATAGTGTAAAAAATGAAATAACACAAGCATTTAGTTGAATTTGCACTGGTGTTTTAGGCTATCGATTCCATTCACATTACAACTACTTCCGGAACTTTACTTCAGGGCTGTGCTAACCTTGGGATTAGAAATGGCAATGAGCAGGCACTGCTGTCTGACCTGCGCTGGTAGAGAGTCAGCCACAACCACTTGACAGCGTTTACCCCATGCACAGGTACTCTGAACGCCTGCGGTGCACTGATATAGAGGATTGTGTTCAAGGAGATAGCCCTTCACCTGTTCAGTTCACTGTGGTGACATCAAAACTAGACACTACAGTACTTTCAGAGGTGTATGAGATATAGAAAAATTGCATTATGGAAGCTTCCCTGTCTTTTCATCCCTTTGAATAAAATAAAAAAAAAAGTGAAATCAATAAACTGATTTTTGACTTGGTATACTGGACTGTCTTCAGATCACACAAGTGCAGCCTCACATTTGGCCTCAGGAGCTACTTCTTCAACTTCCAGAGTGAAGTCCCCTCCCTTCCCAAACTAGTACGTTCTGCTTCCAGTTTGCTGCTTTTATTTATCTCATGTTTTATCGATTCCTTGTGGCTTTGCTACACAGTTTACCAGTTATACTGATGCAGCTAAGTTTTCATTATTTTTTTTTCCACAGAAGAGTTTCTGCACAAGAACAGAAGATGTGTAGATTCAAATCCAAAGTACAGATGAGGCTTGCAGGCCCACCAACCACATCACTAGTAGCCACTAATCATGATCCACAGAGCCATTCAGCAACCCACCAAGGCCACCCAGGGAACCACAGCAGGCACGGGAGACCTCCGAGCTCCTATCTTCTGCTTAAACTACTGATTCTTGTTGTCTACAGTCTGCAGGGAGCTGTGCACCACAGTCAAACCATCAGTAACATGGGCTCCCTGCAGCACCAGAGCACCTGCCTCTACTGATGCCATCTGATAGGCAAAGTCCTAGGACCACACATGCATTTCTGACACATTAACCAAGGCACCATAATTACGCCGCGTAATGCCACAGGCAGGCCACCTGGTACTTGAGACAACACGGCAGCCCACCATTTCCCCTGGTACACCAGGGGAAATTCCACCTTAGGGAAGTAAATACAGACCCTCATCTCCTACAGTGTGGTTCTCTGCGCTGCCTCTGTAGACAAACCCAGCGCAGGCTGGCGCAAAGTTAAGCCCAAGACTTGGGCCATGCTTGACAACATGTATTTTGGTACAGGCAACGGAATAGAGCAAAGGGCACAGAGTCTACATCCATGCCCAAAGCTTCACATGTTGGCACAGATCCAGTACTTGGTTGAATTCCCAGAAAAATCATATACTGGACCGTGCATCAAAGAGAATTTCTTCAGCTAAGATTTTTTTCTGATCATAAATTTTACGATCATCAGTGAACGCGGCACCCATTTGTTTAAGCAGATAAGTGTTTAAGAGGAATGCATGCACACAGTCGACAACTATCACTAGAAACAGCTTTTGGTGCTTTAAGAAGAACCTGAAGATGGTAGCAGGCCTTTACCCTCTGTGAATAAAGGTCTCCTTTTAGAACAGGTCCACCACCAAAATACTGATGATCATTTTCCAAGATGATGCTGATTGACATTGTTTGAGCAATAAAAAGGTTGTCAGTAGGGTTGCCAAAGCCTATACAAATATTGTTTTCTAAAGAATAGCCTTTTGAACGCTATTTGGAAGTGGCAGGAGGAAAAAGACCGCTACAAATTTGAAAAAACCAAAACACCTCACAAAACAAACAAACAGAAAAAAAAAAAAAAAAAAAAACAACAAAAGAGGCAGAGGAAGAAAAAAAGGAAGAACGATAGATTTCCAACAGGTTGTGCCAAAAGCTACCTACCACCTATTGTTTCACAATTTTTTTCCCAACCTTGATTTCTCATGTGATGGATTTTGCAGCATATGTGTTTGTTACAGTTACACTGTCGTAATGATCTTTCTTCCTAAAGGCCCAATGCTCTTGCTCCACAGCCTCCAGTATCAGAGTAGAGAAAAGGACCATTATGAGCCTTACGTGAAACTTCTATCAAAGAAGGGGGCGGTGTGTGGGGTGGTGTTTACTCTGCTTAAGGTAACATTACCTGTACGCAAGGTAAAAGGAAATGTTATTTAAGTATCTAAAGGTCAAACGAGCTAAGCAAAAAATAGACCTACATTCCCTTTCTAAAATACTTATTCAAATTCATGTACAGATTCAGCCCGTGTTCGAAAGCATCACAACAGCATGTTTTGTGCTTAAAGAGTTTCATATAATCTTTCTTAACAGCAAAACATCTCTCCAACCTGGACCGTGATGCTGTTTGTCAGCCACACCAACGGAGTGAAAAGAAGGATCAGATTAGATCAGTGACACCGAGCCAGGGATGGAGAGACAGGCCTGGAGCAGAGGGCAGGAACCATCAGACGCAAACACCGGAGACCCGAAGGAAAGCGTGAGTCTGTCCAGTCTCCCAGCACACACGATGTGGCGACCCACCTTCTGCCGGGAAACCTCAGGTCACCTCCGGTCCCCACCTCGCATCGCATCTACCTCCACAGTGACACCGGAGCCCAGGCACAGGCCCCAGGGCCGCGCAGCGGGGCGGGGGGCGGCGGGGCAGGCCCGACCCGCGGCTCCCGCTCCCCGCCTGACGGACCGCGGCGCCCTACGCCCGCCCCGCGGCACCCAAGGGCCTGCCCGGCGGCTCCCCCGCACCTGTCCTCCCCGCCCGCTCCCCGGGCGCGCCCTCGCCGCTCCCGCAGCACCGCGCTCGGCGGGACGGCGGAGGGCTGGGAGGGGAGCCCTGCCGCGGCCGGCCCGGCTGGGGAGGGGACCGACCCCCTGCTGACAGGGCTGCAGCTGGGCCGTGGGCGCCTTCCCTCCTTCCCTTCCGCGTACACCCGCGCATCTCCTCCACTCGGGGGTTCCTCCACACCACGGCCCGGGCACCCGGTGCTGAGGGGAAAGGGCTCCGGGGGAGGGGGCAGGCCCCGGAGGCGCCCGTGAGGGACAGGCCTCGGCCCCCCGCTGTGAGAAAGCGGGCGCGGGGCCCCCCTTCGGCCCCGCCGCGGCCGCCGAGCCCCGTACCTCCAGGGTGCGGATCTCCTGCTGGGTGAGGTCGTTGGACGCGGCGCACTTCGTGCGGAGCCCGCGCAGGTTGGAGAGCGAGATGTCGATGAGGTCCTGCAGCAGCCCGCACTGCTGCAGCGTGCTCCGCACCGCCGGCAAGCCCCGCGCCGCCGCGCCCGTCCGGGGCCCCGCACCGCCACCGGCCGCCGCCTCGCCGCCGCTCCGCTCCTTCCTCTCCAGCATGCCGGCGGCTCGCAGGGCAGCCGCTCTATCCATTCCTCGGCATCAGGGAGGCCGGGGAGGAGAGGCGGCGGCGGCGCGGGGAGCAGCAGGCAGGGAAGGCGGGCAGCCGGCGGTTCGCCCCGCCCAACCTCTCCTCCCCTCCCCGGGCAATTACCGCGCATTAACATGCACGGCGGCGAGGCACCGCGGGAGCGGCCGGCCCGCGCAGGCGGCGGCTGCCCCGCCCCGCCGCCTCAGCCTCAGCGCCCGCCTCAGCCTCACCCTCCGCCCGCCTCAGCCCCTCAACGCCCGCCTCAGCCTCTCCCAACGCCCACCTCAGCCCCTCAACGCCCGCCTCAGCCTCTCCCAACGCCCGCCTCAGCCTCTCCCATCGCCCACCTCAGCGCCCGCTGCCGCCTTTCCCTTCAGCACCACCCTTTACTCTCCTCATCGCCCACCTCACCCTCTGAGCGCCCGCCTCAGCCTCTCACCGCCCTCTCGGCCCGCCTCAGCCCTCTGGCAGGTATGTCGGGACATGTAGCTCGCCCAAGAGAAGACCCTGGCGCTAGCCCTCTGAAGGCAAAAGTGTGGGGGCAGTGCTGGGCCTGGCCAGCCCACCCGCAGGTGTGAGGGCCCGGCTGGTGGGTGCTGCTGTGGGCGAGGGGTCCAGCCGAGCCCCTCGCGCCTCTGGGCGCTGGGAGGAGAGCTGTGCACAACACCGTGAGATGAGCCTGTCCGTGTGTCGGCAGACGTTAAACACCACGAGGACCTGAAGGCCCGGAGGTTAAAAATACCATCAAGATGGTGTTGCGTGTTTTCAGTGCCATCCCACAGCAGCCCCTTGCGTGTTTCTGGGTGGGGTGGTCTGCTCAGCTGTGGCGCAGCCGCTGGGGCTGGAGTCTGCGGTGTGGTGGGAGCAGTTATGGAGGTCCCTGGCGCTGGTGACGGCTGTGCCATTGCATTGGCACAAACCCACTGCTAGCTATAAACAAGCCATTACTAAGGCCATGGAGAGTTTTCCTAAAATAGCCTTTCCCAAACGTTCTATAAATCGATCAGGTACATGTTTTATCTGACATAAACGTTTACTTAGTAAAGAATCTAAGTGCACGTCTAGTACAAGAAGTGGGCATTATTATAAACATCTTTTAGTGAATATAAACACTTGAGTGCAATGTTGTGTATTCACTCCTACTATTGAGTAGGAGTGAACTTCATTATGACCTCGTGGAACCACTGTGGTTTCAGCTTTCACAATAGAAATTCTAGAAAAATGGCACAGGTAACTGCACTCCGGGTGCGTTTGGTCGCTTGTCCTGACTCTGAGGGGCTCGCACAGAACCGAGACGTCACTGCAGGAACTGCGCCTCTCCCAGTTATTAGAAGAATTAGGACTGACATGAGGGATCCAGAAAGGCAATTTGGTTGCATCTTGCTGACAGAAGGAGGTGGCCTCCCTAATTTGGATTAGATTGACAGCAGGTTTTAAAAGCTAAAATGACATCTGAGCCACATGTGGCAATACAGAAGAGAGCTTTATGCAAAATAAAAGGGGGAAACAGTATGAATATAGGACATGAGGCAGTGGAGCAGGGCAAATCAGCTGACACTGAGCTGTTTTTCTCATGGTTAGATGGATACTGGTATCCACATTAGTCTGTGTGCATTTGCATCAAGTAGTGTGGCATATGCTGTTTAGTAATTTTCTTAAGAATGTGGGTCAGGTTAAGTATTTGATTTCATTGTCACTATTCACGTGCTGCAAATTTCATACGCACTAAGGACTTTGCTGGATTAGGATTTAATTAGTTTGCCATCTGATGAGTCCTGTGGTTTTGGGAAAGTAACTTATTTTGCTTACTACCTCCGTATTTCTGACCTTGTGAAAAAGCCTTTATCCCTATTCTTTTAGGAGCACTGAAAGTTTAGCACTGGAAATTTTAGTTTGTAGAGCTCTGACAGTCTGACACTTCAAATACAGGTGACTCTGGAACTGGGGAATGTTGTCAACAGGGATATTATTCTTCTAGATATCCTCTGTATACCCACCCGAGAATATCCATTTGCTAATAGTCAAGAAGCTGAGTGTATTGCATAAGAAGGCAAACTAGGAAGATTGTGGGCTGTGCATCACAAGATCCTTGGCATTCTCTGCAAGTGTTTGTGTGCCGCGTTGGGAGTGCCGGCCTCATTAACCGGCTACCATAAGTGGGCAGCATTCCAGTCCCAGCATACAAGACTGCCCTCCGGGCCTGCATGGAAGAATGTGCTGACTAAACACTCCATACGCGCCGTGCATTCGTGTCCCCACTCAGCATTGCTCGCATCTGCGTGAGGCTGTTGTGTTCACGGGAGAAATGGGTAATCTGCGAGTGCTCTATGGAAGCAGATCACACGCAAGCGATCTGCTTCGTTCCAGCTGCTCTCACTCCAGAAGCAGGGCTGGAGGAGGAGGCAGAGCTGCACGCTCCGAACCACCGGGGAACGACTGTCTTGTGCCGAGGTGACCCCAGAGCTGTGTTAGCACAGGGCTGCAACCTTGGGTGTCCCGCAGAGTTGCAGCCTTCATCACCCAGGAGAGATGTGGTGCTGAGACACCAGGAGCAGACATTTGTGAACACAGGGGTGGGGAGGGAGTGTAATTTCTGTGATTTCATGGATGAGGCCAGCAGGATTTCACAGGGAGCGTATCCCTTTTTCCAGAGCCACAAAACCAGCCGTGACAGAGCATTCCCATACACTGTTTTTATCATGGGGGACAGATTCTATTCAGCTGTCACACACATCTATGTTAGGGTCTTTACTTAATTCCTTAAGCATGCCGTGTTTCATGTGGAGTCAGTACTGAGAATGTACATTGGAGAACGCAGCTCAGAATGGGGGGAAAAAATGATTCCAGCTTCAGTAGCATTTGTGCCTAGTGAGCACTATTTCCCAGCATCTTGCATCTTGTACAGACAATTTAAAATTCTACCATGTTGATCCTGTTGTGATTTTTTCATGGTCCTTGCCTTGACAACAAAGGTACAGAAAGAAACAGGAGGAAAGCATGTTGTTTGGCAAGTAAATTCAGGGTGCTGTTTCACCACAACCTTTGTGTGTAATCTCGATACTTTAAGTTGTCTGGAATCACAGCTCTCTGTCTGTAAGAAAAGGGGGATAAAAAGACTTTGCTTTGTCAGAGGTTTTGAAAAGAGAAATACAGTGGCTGGGCAGTGCTAGAAGGGCCATATGAGCACACCAAATGAGCTGTTTTGCCCAGAGATTCAGGGAAGTAACATTTTTTTGTGCCATATATTATGTATTTACCGATGCACTTGTTAGGACTTTTTCTTGACTGTACAGTGTGTGTGTGGTGGAGATAAGAACTGCATTCTATAGAGGAGAACAACCACTTTTTACTTGAATCAAGGGAACGACATACATATTGTGTACTTCATTCCTCTGCGAAGTGTACAGTGGCTTTTTTTGCATATCAAAAAGAAACAATAGTTCTGAAAACAGCAATCAAATGTGGAATGCCTAAACTGGATCAGAGAAAACTGTCAAGTCCTTGATTAAGCCGTTGACCTAAGAACTGAAAGGATTTCTCTTCCCCGCTGCCCCCCGTATCTCTACCCACAGAGACCAAGTTCTCTGGGACAAAAATTTTCCTTTGCTAATTACCGCAATAAAGTCCTAATCCTGCTAATTGCCTCTAGGAAGTCCTGCCCCATAGACCATATCAAGGGTCTTCAGCTCAGTAACATAAGCTCACTGGAGAAAAGCAAAGACCTTTTTTCTTTTCTTTTCTTTTCTTTTTTCTGAAAAAAGCAAGCCACTGCTGCATTTCACACACTGCCTTTGTGAAAAGCTTCTATTACCTTTTTAGTTAGCTTGCCCCAATTTCATTCAGCTATCACAACACTGAATTTAGATGATGAGACTGAATTACTCTACTTGATGTGTTTAACACATAATAGAAACCTGTTTTAAGAAAATGCGGTGTTGGGATTTGATGAGCTGAAATGTTAGGTGTTTCAGATAAAAGAGGCCTTTATTATCCATGATCTTCCCCTCAAAGGCTTCCTCCTACACAGACAGTAAGAGCGTTCCTTTCTCACTGCAGCGCAGCACAATAACACACAGTAGTTCTGGCCTGCTTGTCTGCTGGGAAGTTGAGAAACTTATGTCCTATTTTTAGACATGCTGCTGGATATTCTCTTGAGGATATACAGAGAAAGTGAAGATGGTGAGATGGTGGTCATGGGACAAATCCTCACCATTTTCCCCAGTTTAAATACCTCATTGCCTACAACTGAACCAAACCAGCTCATACTGGTTTAAGATTTGGCCTGCGCCTTTAAGAAAATATTTAGCATCGGTCCATGTCTTCCACAGACCTTCTGCTCAGCTGCCCGTTTGGTGAGCCTCATGCACCAATTACGGAAGAGGCCACCTTGGGCAGGCAAAACACCCACTCCTTGCACCCTGCTTTTTTTTTCCTTCTTTTGTATCATCTGTCACCAGAGAACCCAGGAATTTAATAGGGCTCTTCTGCTGGCTGAAATGGCAAGGTCAAAAGCAAGGGATGGAACAGCAAATCCACAAGTAGTTTGGCAGTAGTATGTACCAATGAGACGTGGGTAGGTACAGCAAACTGAGCTGCATGCTGAGAATAAGGGAGGAAGAGATGTGAAAATTAAATATTACTGTTAGTCTTAAAAATAATTTTCTCTTACTCCACAAACGAACGACACAAGAAACCAGCTGTGTAGCTAAACTCAGTGTTTTCTGTAGACAGGTCAACGGAAAGGAACTTCAAAATGGGACTGAAAGGAGGATCATTGGAGCGATATGTTCATCTGAGAAGACCTCACCTCCTGGAGTCAGGTGAGTAAGCAAGAATTGCAGCTCTTACAGCAACCAAAAATTTCCTAGCTTTAAGAAAGCTTCACTATACCAATTTTAATAGTTTATAAAATAAATAAAAACTTTAACATTTATTTTTAGAAAAATTTCACAGGTTTTGCAGGCTTGCTTTAGCATTAGCTGTGTTGCAATAATGCTGCCTTTACTCTGCTATTTATCACCAGTCTCTTCTGTTTAGATTATAAACTGTTTGGGGCAGGAAGTGTCTTTTACTATCTGCTTGCACGGCAACGCCTGGATCTCAGCTAGAAGCCTCTAAGCTCTGCTGTAATGTAAATACTAAATAATGATAGTCACAGAGGACTTAGCCCCCACCCCACTTGGAGACCTGCCAGTCTGCAGGATTTGTTCTAGCAGCAGACGTGCCAACACTGAAAAGTGACAAATTTCGTTGGTGAAAGATATTCATAGGTCTAACAAGGATAAGAAACACCCGCCTCTAGAAACAGAGGCTTATGTCTCTCCGAGGATAAACACACCCAAGATTGACTCATGCTGGCATAATCCCCTTGTGCAATTTGTATATTGGCATTAGATGTGTGTGAGGCAAAAAGACAAATATTTGGTTAACAAAACAACACAGGGATAATAAAAAATAATTAGGCAGCTTTACCTCTCAAAACACTGTGCAGGTGAGGTGCTGCTCTTCCCCTCAGATGGGCATACCCATCCCTGCAAGCAGAGCTTCCTCATGTTTGTTTTATCTGCAGAAAAATAACCAGTTTATTTGGTTAAATGTTATAAGAGCGAAAATAATAAATAAATAAAGCCCAGTAACCCACAGTCTGGTAAGGGAGGAGGTATATACTGTGGTGGAAAAAGCAGGATCATATTCCACAAGAGAGAGCTTTGTCAAGTGTATTGCATAAGAAGATTACAACCCTGAGTCTGAAACACGGCTGAAGGTTTTAGTTGTTTTTGCCGCTACCTCTGCCTCTTTCATCTGTGTGAAAAAAGGCTACCGGTCCATCATTACATTTTTCAGGGCTGTTACCCCACAGGACTATTAGCTTCATTCCCCCAAGCCCATTCTTGTTGTTGTTTTAAATAAAGGGAAAGGAGTTGGACGGGTTAATCATCTGTCCACATTATACCCTGTGCTCTCGGACTCGTTTGATGTGACAGGCCTATAGAGAGGACATGAGTCCAGATTCTGCTGTGCATGCCCTGTGAAAGGCATATCCTGCACTCCGTGTTTTGGTGATGTACTTCTGTTGATTAACAAAATGAGAAAAAATTCCTCACACCCCTGTGTGCTGCACTTCTGTCAGCAAAACTGGGACTCAATGCCAGTTTTGCTGGCAAAAGGAAAAAAAAACCCAAACTTTTGCTGATGCAGCCTCTTCTGTGTGGAGAGAGATTTTACCACCGGTTCTCGTACTGTTCTGTGGGAGGCCTCACTTCCAGTTCTGCAACCCTTCTTCCACATCTGCATTTGCAATGCCTCAGAAGTGGGGTGGCCACATACATTTCTCAAGCAATTCATTATGTCTCTCATCCCACACCTAGCAAGAAGGCTGTCCTGGGATCAGCAGGGCTTGCCGGATGGTCCACATCCCTTTCCATGGGAGGAGCAGGACCACAGAGACCACTAGATCCAACATCCGTGTTCTTCCCAGGATTCGTCTGCACATCTGATGTAGCCGTGTTCCTCCATTGTGCACAGTGGGACCAGGGATGGCTATTGCCATCTTCCACTCGTGAAACACCCGTGAGGTCTCTTTCCCCTGAGCGTTCTTGTGCACATCTTGTAGCTCTCAGTTATGTAGTCGTCGCTGGGGAGAGCCTGGACAGACTAACATCTCTGTTTTAGAAGAGCTGCAAGAACCCCGCAGCAGATAAAAATGGAAGGAGCTGGATTTCACGGCTTTCTAAAAGTTGAGACACTGTAAAACAGGCTGGGGCAAATTATAGCAGTGGAGAATCAGCCCAAATGCATCTGATTGGCGTTGCCTGTTGAGTTCCTTACTAGGAGGTGGAATTCTGAAAGCAACTGCTGTGGGTTCTGGTGTTCCTCTTGGTCTCACAACCTCTTCCTGCTCTACTGTGTCGGGCTCTTGGAGACCAGGTTTATGAAAAGCCTGCAGATAGTCTAAAGGAAACTTGCAACGTTATTATGACTATTTAAAAAGTCAAACCTGTCCCCTGCAAAAAAAAACCCGGCTCAGCTATAAGTCATTACAGTGATGATAATAGAAAGGACATTTTATTCACCTATCAATCATTCTAGCCCTTCATGACTTGAGAATTAATCTGCAGAAGGAAAGGCAAACACAGATCTTTTGTTCCTTCCGATTCAAAGTCCTTTGAAATCAGTGTCTTCCCAGGCAGTAAGTTTTGGATTAGGTCCTCATTCCGCCTTCCTTTCCCCTGTCCCTACAGTACCATGAAAATTCAGGCTGTTTCTCTTTACTTCCTTCCTCTTCGTAAAATGTCTAATAATCAGCCATCTGGCGTCCAAGATGCCTTGAGTATTAGGGCATTTCCTTTATCCAGGGGAGGCTTGTGAGAAGAAAGATAAATGTGTTCATGACCCATCCCTGCTGCGTGCTGATTAGGGTCTGGCATTTTTTCTTTGTTCACAATGATTACTGTAGCGCTAAGTTGTTTGGTAGAGAAACATATTTAAAGGGAGAATATTGGTTTCTGGTCTAGCAGATTTCATGACATTACTTAACTATTCTTAATTAGAATGATATATCACAATATAATACTTGTAATATATGTTAAAGACAGAGTGGGATTTTGAAGGGAAGAGGCAAAGGGCGATCGATAGAAAATATTCTGTGTCCTGAAGAACTGCAGTCTGGATTCATTCTCGTTTTAATTCTGGCTCACAGTGGCACCCTATTTTTCAGAACTTGCTAAAAAACTTAACCCCTTCCTTTTATTCTGTATGGCAGACGAGTAGCCAGAGACCCAAAGCTGCAATATAAACTGTGTGCAGGGCTCTGCTGAAGTCAGAGACAGTCCCTGGGGAATGAGGGTTCTGTGTACCGTGCAGTATAAAACTGGGTCAGGTCTCAAGGTAGCCAAGGGATTGAAATTCAGGTTTAAGAGGAATATACTGAAGGGCACAGAGAAACTGTGATGCAGCATCCGCTGGACCATTGCATTTTTTTTTAAAACAAAGCCTGGAGGGAGAAGGCAAGTCAGAGTAAACTGAAAACAAAAGCAGTAGGAAGAATCTGCTATCTTAGCTCTTAAGTAGAAGGCAAAGAACTACCCCTTTATTCTATGATGACGTGTAGGCCAAATTCTTGACATGAAGTAGGTTTGTGTCTTGATTTGTAAGCCTTTGGGAGTTGCAAATTTTGTGTTGCCTTGGCTGTGGTAGCATGAAGAGATGCCAATAAGGTACTGTTCACATTCACCGAATAATATTCCCTTCCCATTAGGGTGTGGACAGTCACTAGCTGTTTGTACCAGGAGTCTTCACTTGATGGTATGCTTATCAACAGTAAAAAATTTGGGGCAAGCAGGAGTTTGTCAGGTGAAAGAGAAATAAGAAGAGATGTCAGGGTGTTTCTGTACACCTAACTAAGGTGTACACCTCAGCAAACAAATATTTATAACTTTCTTTTTCTCTTTTGAAAGTCACCTTTAAGGGCACGTACTGATACTGGCCCTGACTCAGCCAAAATTTTTAAACACAAGTGTCATGCTAAAGTCAGGCCTGGAGATACACTTCTGTGGCTTGCTGAATCAGGGCACATACGTAACAAGGTGATTTAGATATCCAGCTATGAACTGATTCTTATTTTGCATTGGTCAAGCTTTTATTCTTGAGCCGCATTCTCCAGCTTTGGTGTGGTGTGGGCACGCTGCAGTCCCACTGCAATCTCAGTGCTGCAGCCCTGCCTGCCTGCTTCCCAGCAAAGAGGAGCCTCGCCTGCTGCTGAGGCTCATACAGATACCTGGGATGGATGGCATTGCTCGGGTTTTAGGAAAATCTCCCTAGACAGAAAGTGCTAGAAAGCGCAACCTGTTTCACTACCCTATTTCCGTCAGTAGCTGCTAGCGTGGTAGGGCTCAGCTGCCCCAGTTCTGCACAAATGCACACTGTAATCTTGCTGATAATGTCTGGAGAGAGAATGGTCATGGCCAGTTCTTGTCAGCATTTGAATTCAGTCTCTTGGTTTTCTGCTAAACTCTTCTTCCTCAGCTTCCATCCCAATCGTTGACTTTCTCAATAACACCATCTCTGGAAATGGTTTGCACCGGAAGCGAGATAAGCCGAGCATGAATGCTAGCAGGAGCAGAGCCAAAGTTTTGAAAATTCTGGCTCTCGCCCCACAGCACCAAATAGGAAGCCCTTTGCATTTATGGCAGACAAAAGTACAGGAAAGGACAAAGTAAACCGTTACCACTTTCCCTCATACGTGAGCTTAGTTTTTCCTGATCCAGCAGCTCACATGTTTCTTTACCTCTGCTCTCTCTGCAAAATCGAAGAATTCAGCCAGCTGAGCAATAGTCAGCTGGCCCTGGCTGCTGCCGGCTTCTGCGGTTCACAGGGTAAAAGTCCCCATTGTTTTCTGATGGGGAATATTGCCTGACGAGACGTGAGCACTTGAACACAATAAGGACAGAGGTCTCAGCGCAGGAAAGTGATTTTATTCAGGACATTGCATAAGCTTAGAGTTAATTTTAAGTCCATACTTAAGTGCTACAGCAGTCAATATGACAGAAACATTTAAATAGATGCTAAATTAGTATCTGACTTTAATTGCTACTGCGTAGGCTTTGCCTAAACACACTTTCAGGTGCTGCCTTGGAAAGGAACACAAACCAGCACAGGAAGAAGTATTTTGCTAAATCAGAGCTTCTTGTTGTAGTATGTTTTCTCACTCTGGATTGTCTCCCGCCATTCATGGAAGAAAGGTGGAAGAAACCCAGCTTTTGCTGTTGGAATGAACCCTGTGCACCCTAAACTGTAAGATATTTTAATTAGAAAAAAAGAGTGAGTTATAAAAGCTAATACAGAAGACTTCATACTTCGACAGGGCACTGATCTTTTCAGTGTGTCTGTGCAATTCACAGTCCAATTCAAACCAGGGGAGAAGCTCCCCTTGACTTCAGTTAGCTCATGGCCAGGTTCTGAGCAGAAGCCACAAGGCTAAATGACCTGCTCATCACTAAATAGCAGATGATTCACAGCTTCTGACTGAGAAGTCAGGAATTCTAACTGCAGGTCCTGAAACTGATGCCACTCTATTTTCTGAGCATACTGTCAGGGGAGAGGCAAATCTCTCTGAAGGCAAAAATTTGTAAAAAAACTTAGAAAAGAATTATCTTAAGAAAATAAAGCTTTTCTGTGTTTCCCTCATGGTATGTCCTACAGGAGCTTGGACACTCCTTTGAAGGATAAGAGAGAGAGAACTTTTAGTCTTAGCTTGATCTCATGAAGAGGCAGTTGGACAGTTGGATCTGTCCGTACTTGGGACTGACAACCAGTTTACAGAGACCTTCGCCTTGCTGGAATGCTGTCTCTCGTCATACGCACCGATAACAACCCCCCAGTGTCAGGAAGCAATACTAACACATCCTCTTTGCAAAGCTATCTGAAAAAACAGGGAGGAATTTGTTTCTGACTGAAGTGGAGTGACACCAGTCCTACAACAGCCGTCTGCATGCCTCTCCTGCTTCCTTCCTTGTTTTCATTCTCAACTCTTTTTATAGCCAGTATATTTCCTAATGTGCCACACGAGGTTCTGAGCTGCCAGGTTTTGCACTTTCTGGTCACTTGCATTAGACTAATGCAACATATTTGCATTAGCCCTCCTCCTGTATAATTTACCAATACAACTGGAGTAACCAAAAGCAGGACTAAGCATGAGAGGGAAGTGGCAGGTCAGCAATCTGGACTGAGGAACCAGGGGATGGCGTCTCTCACATCTCAGGTGCCCAGGTTTCCACCATTTGATGCAGTTTTCTGCTTGTTCTTTGCTCAGATCAATCCCCCTCTTCCCTACGAATAAAATCGTGGTTACAGGGAAAGGAGATAGGTGCTGGCACAAAGCAGCATGTTGTGTTTCTTTCCCATGGGAAAGTCCTGTTCAATAAAAATTGAAAAGGGCTTTCAAAACCAACAGATTCATCTTGGTAAATCTGTCTCCTCTTCAAGCCACAATATGTTTTAATGCCCTCAAGAACTAAGGGAAATATTCTGAAACTTTATTTAGGTGGTGCAAGGAAAGAGCCCGTAACTGGAGCTTGCGGTTTATTGGGAGTACGTGTTTCCACTACTTTGGCTTCCAGTCAGTAGAATCACGATTTCGGAAACCATTTCAAGGAAGGGACTGATGACCCTGTGGTTGAGACATGGAGACTGGACCAGTCTGGTTCAGTTCCTGGCTCTTTCAGAAAGTATAGCCATGGGCAAATCATCTAATCTGTCTGCCTCCCCATGAAGTAGAGATGATAATGTTTCCTCTGTCTGATATGTCTATTTAAACCGTATAGAGCACTTAAGGTTGGAAATTACAAGGATGAAAAGGGTAGATGTGATCCACATCTGTGCTTCCCAGAATCCTTTTCAAAAGGTCAGATTTTGCCCATTACAATGGGCATAATAAAAAATAATTCAGTTGGTTTACTGGAGTTACTCCACATATTCCTTGACCTAAATGAAGCCAGATCTTATAGTACTAGATGTAATTGCTTCATGTAGTTTTTTTTCTTCGATGGGATTGTGGTCAGAGATACTTGAAACAAAACATCTCCAGCTCCCATCCATCCACGAACCTCTTCTCGGTTTCAGCCTCTTAGCTCTGTAGTTCTGCACCATCTCCGAGATTTGCAAACTCCTGCAAATTCCAAAACCTTGTTCCGTAGTATTGCCTATCTTTTACCAAAAAATGAAACAAAAAATCCCCCTCAAACCATAAACACTGTAGTTTACCTGAAACTATTCACATTTAAAATAGGAAATCTGAAATATCAAAACCAAAGTATTCAAATTTTTCCATGATGGATAATCAGGACTTGCTAATAATTTTATGTAGGTGTTCAAACTATGAAAGAACCCATATGGTCCCTTTCAGTTCTGTATTTCTGTTAAAAAGTGATATGTCTGTAGAATTTCAGCAGTTGTTGGCTGTCCTAGATGTCTTCAAAATAGCACGTGCTGTTCCCCTGTGCTGTGAGGCTGGGAATTTCAGCCCAGCCAATGCTCCCTGACCCCTCCAGACCCTTCAACCTGGGGAAGTTTCACAGTCAGAAAGGTTGTTACAGAAATTTGCCCAGCTCCACTTATCAGCCCTGGCCCATCTGGAAAACAGCAGAACTGGAGCTGCGAATGTCTTTCTGCTCACATCTTTCCCTCTCTCACATGCCCTGGAGCCACACGATGCCCGAGCTGTTCAGAATATCATAGCGGAGTTTTGCCGACAGCTCTCTGCTGAGCAGATACAGCCATCTGCAAAGAATTCACATTTCAAGACATGCCGGTTCCAATGTGTCTGAAAATCACAGCTAGTCAGCAGGAATGGATGCAGTCTGCATTGCTAAACGCTTGGGCGCACTCATATAATTGCATAATTCAATGCTGTGAACTCCCTCTCCTCAGACAATGTGTTTTAGATATTGACTGCACAGAAGGTCAGCTTGTGCTGGAAAAACAAGCCGGCTGCTTTGCTTAGTGCAGCAGGATAGGGAATGGGCTATGACAGGAGACATTTAGCCTTGTTAATTGTTGTTACTGTGATGTGGTCACAGCATTTCAACCTAGCTTTTAGCAGTCCAGACTTAATGTGCTTTTTTTTTTTTTCCATACAGTGATGTATAGAGGGACTAATCAAGATTGGCTTCTGATTACATTAGTCATTACAGAGACAGTTCTCAGTCCAAACCGCTGAGTAAGTGCATGAGACATGGGGGCAAGAGGTGCACTGTGCGCGGAACACAGCGCAGAGCTCTTCCATATGGTGTGCTCCCTCTCCTTCTGAAAATACCGGGTAGATCAAGGCATAAAGTATTTATTGATTTCAAGCAAATTTCATAGAAGGGTGGAAATATTAGACATAATTAAATCCCTACCTGTTTGGGGAAGATAATCTTACGATGAAAGCGCCAAGCGGTAGCATCAACTCCCTTGATAACACACCGAAGAGAAGTTCTGGATTTGGTTTGGATCATGCAGTTAACCACAAAATCCAAATTGCTTTTTGCTCATGGAATTACTTGACACATCTGAAAGGTTACACACAGGCAGCCCAACTAATCGTAGTGGGCCACACGATCATTCAGAGGTGAACTGGAAATGAATGGCTGTCCCCTCTTCTGCTTGGTCCTTGAACCACGTTATCCCGGCTCTTACCGTCAGCACAAGCCAACACCCCTAAACAGAGCAGCTTTGCTCCCAGAGCAGCAGTCGGGAATTACAGAGGGGAAGAAAAAGTACAGTCATGCGTTATGGGGTTTTATGGATGCAGTTAGAATGACACAGCCTTTCCTCACTGGGAACGCAAGAAAAGCAGAGAAAAAGTGCTTAATTAAGGCATAATTTCTTTTTCTCTTCTGCAGCGTCTATCGCTATTCTGTGAGACATGAAGCAACACATTAGGAAGCCACATAAACCCAGCTGCCAGGGAAACCTGCCTTTTGTTCTTGTTTTGTTGCTTCCTTTAATACTACATAGGGCATTCCTGCTGAGAGCAGACTGGTAGAAGCTTGTGAATAATGGAAAGGCATAACACTGAGCAAAGTCATCGCATTGCGCATCTGCTGCACAGAGTATTTTTATTTAACCCCTTCTTTTTAGTAGGTGCTTCAAAGGTATATACATTGAGATAATTACATGCAGAGAAATCAGAAAGATGCCACAAGAAGAAGTAATAAGAATACCAGAAGATGCAGAAATAGTAACTACCTGCTAGGTTCCTCCCCCTCTCCTCCCAGGGGATCTGTTTTCTAGGATGAAGCCACAGTTATAAACATGTTGAAACAGCCTGTATTTTTTTTTTCCTTTGGAGAGATGAAAAATGCTAACTTGACTGTTATCAGGGAACGCTGCTTGAGCAGTCCATGACCTCAACCTCCTCTACCACCACCCTTCTAGAAGATACATTTTCTTTACAGACTTGTCAGGAAACACACATGCTCTGATGAATTAAGTTAAAATATTACAGGCAACAGAAGATACACAATTATACGCAGTTTTTCCTTGATGGCAGGTGTGGTGGGCTGGGGATGAAGCAGTATGGAAAAGCAGACTGAAAAATGAGAGGGCATAGATCCCAGTGCACTTGCATCTGTGGGGGAAAGAAAAAAAGCTCGGCAAATGATGAGAATTACCAATTCAGATGCTTACAAACCAGCTGTAATTGATTATCTTCAATGCTCAATTAAACTGTGGGAATCAGGAGGGATGCCGGGAGAGTTTGTAGTTGGAGGTCAGTCTGATTTATCCTGGTGCTCGCTGTCAGTGCTACTGAGGTGCGGGGCAGGTTCAGTGGGTGTTGCAGTTACCTGTAGCCAGGGATGGACCCCTCGTAGTCAAGTGCAGTTCAAGTACTAGGACTGGCTTTTCCGGCATGTTTTAAGGAGGCAAAATCTGTAATGTAGCAAGGTGAAGAAAAGAGAGAATTTCAAGAGAGGTCCTGATGACAAAGGCTGGCTTGGAGGCAGCGCGCTCTGGAGATTGCAGCCTGGCATGAGGAGAGGAATGCAGTCCTGCCTTGCTTGCTGGTTGTGTGTGATCTGTAGCTTTGGGCATATCTCACAGGTGATCTTGTGATCCCCTTGTAAACTGGGGCTGATAAAACTTACCCAATTATCTCTTTCACAAGGATTTTGAAAAGGCTGATTATTTAATTAGGTGTAACTTATCATGATGACTCCTATTTAGAGGACTTTTCAGAGGTCCTAATAGGCTGGGCTCTAAACTGACTTCAGAGACAAGTGCTGTTCAAAGCTGTGCAGGACAGGAAGGCAAAGCCAGTTGTCTGTCTCGAGCTGTGGGTTATTGGCAGAGCTGAAAGTGGACTGGAACTGTTCTGTCGGGCAGCCTGGGAAACGCTCTGTAAGTGTGGGGGAGTATAAGGAATTGGTGACCCTGAAAATGAGGAAATAGGCTAGTCTGGCTCATCCCCAGGTGACTGTGGGCACTCCCTGCTGATTATTACCTGGGACGTGATAGCAAAGAGCAGGAATGTAGTCGGGGTATGGTGGGATGTACGGGAGATGTATGCTGGACAGTCAGAACTCTTCTGTTCCTAAGAGCTGTGAAAATGTAGATGAAAACCAACGTAGCATGCTACAACTCCAACACAAGCTTTACATGCACATAAGAGCTGACCTAAAAGCAATTGTTCCTTATACCAATTTTGTGATTTTAAACTATTTGGCAAAGGGGGAAAAACCCCTGAGTGATTGGACACGCATCAAAGCCACCTGACCTGGGCTGTGGGTTACATGATTCACTTGAGAAGTTCTAGGCTCTGGACATGCTGGCCCATTGGCACGTTGCTAGCGTTTACCGAGTCAGGCGGTTCCATGGCAGGGCAGGTAAATAAATATCAGCCTGTGTTTCGAGACCAGGGATGTGAGGAGGTGCAGTGACCTCCACACAGCTGAATCCTAGGAATCAGAACCTGCTGGATGAATCCTGGATTTCTGGCTAAAACTTTCTCTCCAGCTTCCAGTACTATTCCATTTTTATAACTGGAATGGAATACCTTTTATCTTTGCCAAATCCTAGACTCGCGATTTATTTACTTAGAAGCACATAGAAGGGGAAGGACTCTCTTCCCCTGTATCTTGCTGTGAGCTCACAGAATCAGTGTTTTCCAGGGCTGATACAGAGTAGGATTCATTTTCATCACGTAAGGAACCTGGTTCCCGGATTCTGTGTCACAGACATCTCTAGCAGAGAAACATTAGCCGTGTAGGAATCTGCCCAGCCTTCAACCCTCTGCCGGAGCACTGGGGCCGGGCTGGATCCTTGTAGCAGGGGATGTGCCAGCTCACACGTGGAGATGAGACTGGCAAATTCAGGCTGGGAGTCCAAGGGCAGGAGAGACTCCACATCCACTTGTGGAAGCAGTTGTGATCACTGCACTTTCCCACACACAGGGCAACCTCAGAGAACTTGATCTCTTTCTATGACCATGTGACCCGCTTTCTCGATGAGGGGAAGGCTGTGGATGTTGTCTACCTGGACTTTGGTAAGGCCTTTGACACCGTCCCTCACGGCATTCTCCTGGAGAAACTGGAGAATCATGGCATAGATAAGTGTACCCTCCGCTGGATAAAAAACTGGCTGGATGGCCGTGCTCAGCGAGTTGTGATTAATGGAGCAAAATCTGGTTGGCGGCCGGTCATCAGTGGTGTCCCTCAGGGCTCAGTTTTGGGGCCAGTCTTGTTCAATATCTTCATTGATGATCTAGATAAGGGGATTGAGTGCACCCTCAGTAAGTTTGCGGATGACACCAAGCTAGGTGGGAGTGTTGATCTGCTTGAGGGTCGGCAGGCTCTACAGAGGGACCTGGACAGGTTGGACCAATGGGCCAAGGCCAATGGGATGAGGTTTAATAAGGCCAAGTGCCGGGTTCTGCATTTCGGTCACAACAACCCCAAGCAACGCTACAGGCTTGGGGAAGAGTGGCTGGAAAGCTGCCTGGCAGAAAAGGACCTGGGAGTGTTAGTGGACAGCCGGCTTAACATGAGCCAGCAGTGTGCCCAGGTGGCCAAGAAGGCCAACGGTATCCTGGCCTGTATCAGGAATAGCGTGGCCAGCAGGAGCAGGGAAGTCATCATGCCTCTGTACTCGGCACTGGTGAGGCCTCATCTCGAGTACTGTGTTCAGTTTTGGGCCCCTCACTACAGGAAAGACATTGAAGTGCTGGAGCGTGTCCAGAGGAGAGCCACCAAGCTGGTGAGGGGTCTGGAGAACAAGTCCTATGAGGAGAGGCTGAGGGAACTGGGCATGTTTAGTTTGGAGAAGAGGAGGCTGAGGGGAGACCTCATTGCCCTCTACAACTACCTGAAAGGAAACTGTAGAGAGGCGGGGGTTGGCCTCTTCTCCCAAGGGAATAATGACAGGACCAGAGGAAATGGTATGAAGCTGCGGCAAGGGAGGTTTAGATTAGATATTAGGAAGAATTACTTTACTGAGAGAGTGGTCAAGCACTGGAACAGCCTGCCCAGGGAGGTGGTGGAGTCACCATCCCTGGAGGTATTTAAGAAACGTGTAGACATGGCTCTTCAGGGCATGCTCTAGTGCCCGGGATTGTTGGTTTGTGGTGGGGTGTTGTGTGTGGGGTTTAGTTGATGGATGCTGCTTTTTTTTTTTTTTTTTTTTTTTTTTGGGGGGGGGTTGTTGTTTGTTTGGTTTTGTGTTGTGTTTTTTTTGTTTGTTTGTGTGTTTTTGTTTGTTTCTTTTTTTTAATGTGGTTGGACTCGATGATCTCAAAGGTCCCTTCCAACCACTAAGATTCTGTGATTCTGTAACTTTCATATAAAGTCACTGGCAAAAAGAGAAGAGAAAAGCCTCTGGGTGACACTCATCTGCAGTTTGCACTCAAATGACCCAAAATGGCTGCTTATCTGTAGCAACAATGGAGCTCCTACTGATTTAAAAGTGAAAAACCCCACCCAACGCTGAAGAGCTTATCAAGTTACTTAAATACTCTGCAGTGATGTCACAAAGGGAGTACCTGATGAGGTCATAGGGAAAATGCAGCCCTCTTCTGTCATTGGGAATGAAGGATCTTGTCTTCTAAACTCAGATGAAACTATGAAATATTGACATGCTTGGGATGTTCAGATACTGAGCCCTTACATGTCTTCCACTTAGAATTTGCAGTAAATTTTCACATAAAACAGGGCTATTTAAAGATGCTGGGATAAAAATGTATAAACACTTGAGTTCTGTTAGAAGAGTTGCAGAACAGATGCTAGCTATCTATGGAGGCTGCTAAACACGAAGCGTTGATGTGGATGAGAGTAGTGCTTATTTCCTCTTCCCTATGGATCCAGTGTCTCCTGAAGTCTTGAAAGGTCTCCCAATTGACTTGTCTCTAAACTATTGCTCTTTCCCCCATACGCAGATATGGTTCTTTAACCCATTCTCCCTGTATGGCATGAAGAACATCCTCCAGCAAGGCAGGGAGAGACACAGACTCACTGAATTTGTCAGAAGCTAAAGAATATGGTCACACCTCAAACCCTCAGGTGTTCTATAGGGCTGGCTTCCCTCACACCGACCTCTTAGTTCCCTGCTGGAGGGACCACTGGTCACCCAGGAGGGAAACCAGTCCGCTGTGTGATTAATTGTCAAAAAAGTGGCTGTGATGTGTCCTGAGAAAGTGGTTCTTTGGGTGGATTATTTTGCTTCCTAATGCATTCAGGTGCCCGGGGAAGGAGAGCAGTCAGGACAGTGTCCCGCTTTCACTGAGACTGTGGGACGTACCCAGAAAAGCAGTGAGCACGAGCCCCCAGACCCCTTTTACAGCTCTGCAGCCTTTAGGAGAGCTTTTGTTCCTTGCTCTGGCAAACACAGGGGCAGAAGCGTGTCTGACCTGGGTGGGTTACGTGTACCCCAGTGCCAGCGTGGGGGTGGAGGTGACAGCCCTTGCTGCAGGCTCATCTCCGCACACCCGGACTCTGCCTCCCCAGGCACGAAGGACAGAGCTTACCCGCGGCGGCCGAGGCTTTTAGTGACATCCCCCGTGCCTTGAGGTGACACAACAGCAAGAAAACAGCCACCCAGTAACAATTACGCAATTCTGCATGTTCTCCCAGTCCGGGAAATTACTTAAGTCAGAAAAGGAGCTGGTTGGGCCAATGTGTTTATTGCTGCTGCTTTTGGCGTGTGGCCAGTACCCAAATGACCCCCGTCCCTCGGGGCTGTAAATCCCCTTCCCTCCGCCCTGGCACCGTGGCGTGGCCCCCGGTCCCGCGGGCTCCCAGCGCCGGATGGTCCCCAGCAGCGGCAGAGTTTCCTAAGGGGATTGGGGGGTACCCCGTAACGCCCCAGGGATGGAACTGGAGCCGGGGCCGCAGGGGTGGGCTTCGGCCCTGGCCCCCCCACTCGCCACCTCCCCCGCCCCCAGCAGAGACAGGCGGTTGCGCTGGCTGCAGCGGGGGGCTCTTCCCGGTGCTCTGGTGCCCTCTGCAGCCCGGTGGGGGGGTGCCGGGCCCGGGGGCGACGGCGCCCGGCCTAGGGGGGGCGGATCTGCCCGGCCCAGGATGGGGGTGTCCGGTACGGCGGGGCTGCGGCCTCCCCGCCTCCCCCCGCAGGTGTGCGGGCAGCGCGGCGGGTTGGGGCCGCCCCGCCGGGACCCGCGGACAATGGCAGGAAATGAAGAAATGTAATCCTGCCGGAGAGAGCTGCTCTCCTTCCAGTCACCTAACGCGCGGGGGTTCCGGGGGCAACGCCGCCCAGGGAGGGAGTCGCAGCCACCCAGAGTTTCCGTCCATGTGTGTGTACACACCGGGTAAGGGCGAGGGTGGGTGTATTTCTTTCTCCCCCTTATATTCTGTGTTTTCTTTACCCCCATCGATGAATACAACCTAGGGAAATACAACCTAGAGATTCCCCCCTGTGCTGTGAGTGAGCCACGTGCAGGACGGATAAAGGACCTGCTGTCTTTAAACCTACATGAATGAAGAGCAGCCCTCTTGCAACCTCTGGAATAGCAGCAGCACAAATTAGATCTCTCTGCTCCCTGTCCTCTTGCCCTTTGTGTCCAAGTGCTGTTTCCTGCACAAGGAATACTTACAGTGGGGGCAAATGCAAGCTGCTCTCCCCACATTCCCCCACTCTACTTACACAAGCCTCTTGCATCTCCTGTGGACCTGTTATTTATGAACCTAAATATTCTTCGTCAGGCCATATATTTGTTAGTGTTTTGGCCCCAGGACCTCAGTCAGGGGCTGCCTCCCCACTGTTTGAGTCACTAGGGAATGTAGTTAGGGATAGATGTAGAATAAGGTAATGGTTCTTGCCCCAAAACATTTACACTGTGTGTGTTTATTTATAAAACAGTAGATATATGTATACTTTTGTGTATATATATATATATGTAACAACCTCAGGAGCAAGAGACTCTGGGGTGCTTAAGAAGATGGAGTAAATCAGCAGTGGTCTTAACAGACTCACTGCATATATAATTTTCAAACCTGCTTTCTTCTCAGCACTGTTTGTGAGAATGAACAGTTTCTGCTGTTGTGGGCGTGATGAAATAAGATGCATTGCAGGTGATTTGGATGGGTTGTGCTGACGGGAATGGTACCTGCCCCTTTAGCTGCCCATTGCACCCCTACTGATAGCTGAAATATAGAGGTGACTTAGGGATGAGCTCAAACCATCTCCACTGCACAGTAACAATCTCTAAGAGTTACTCACTCTCATGTCCTGATGAAATATTTTTTCAGGTGGCTGTTTTAGTGGTTTGAGTCTTATCATCGGAGCCCCATGCTGTAATGTATTCTCTGCTGGAGAACTTTGGTTTCAGATCTTTCCCTTCTTTGTTTCCTGTTGTTGAAGTTGTTATTTTTTTAAGCATAGCTATTCTAAAATAATGGCTAATGTCCTGCATAAGTAATATCCCACTTTCCTCAAAGGTGCAGTTGCCAATAGAAGTTGACTTTGATGTTCTTGGCACAGCTTTGCCTTCAGCCCCTGATGCGTAGGTCTTAGTATCTCTGGTCAGGAAAAGGAGCTCCTGGCGGTGGCTGTTGCTTGAGCCCAGGTGTTGTGTGAGCTTGGAGGAAGAGGATGTTGGATCCCTTGGGCCCAGCTCAGAGCTTTGAAGTCATTTCAGGCTGGCGGCCAGCGGTAAGCTCGCTCACGACTCGGAGGGCTGATGAGAAGTCTATTTCTAGCAGGGAGATGTGTCATCCAGCAACCACAATGGGACACTTGTCTTGCGGACAGAACCCCTAGGCACTTTTGTCATTCCTCCTTTCTTGGGGCGGTCAGGGATCTGTGTCACCCCATGGGATCCAGTACTGTAACACCCTCCATGTCCAAGGTGGGGAATCATCACATAAAGACTGAGCTCTGAACGGTGCCTCTGCTGAGCATCAGTCTAAGCAAAACATTCCTAATTGTGTCAGAAGCATGGAGACAATTAAAATAGCTCCAGCTGCTAGTGTTGATTTCATAGGAGGTAAAAATAAATAGGGAAAAACAAACAAGACACAGGAAAAGTGCTTTATGATAATAAAGCATCCTAACATAGAGACCCTAAAATCAGAGGTGTTTATGTATGTGTGTTGAGGCAATTTCAGAAAGAGTTTTGGCTCCCCGAGGAAGTCACTGGCTCAGCAGAACTCTGGATTTGGCCTTGTGTACACGTTGAGCATTCCCTTACAATTTCTCTGAACACATTAGATAAGATCTACTCTTTTGCCACGACACCCAAAGTTGGCCACTGTGACCAGAAACACTGCTGAATCCAAACAGCAGCAAGGAAAGTAATGATGCCGACTTAACTGGGTTGGATTTTCCTGTGTGCTCAGCTGACCTTTTCGCACCCAATAAAAAGACAGATTTTCTGTAGGGCTCAGCGTGTGGGGCTGCATCTCTGCCCCTGAGCTCTGTGGCCGAGCAGGCACTGAGCTGGGACCGTTGGAATCCTGGGGGGCTGTGGAGCACATCTTTTCAGCTGGACCAAGGTCACTGGTCAGTTAAAAGCAAAATAGCACTTGGCAAGCTCCTTGCTGGGAGGGGAACCCAGCAGGCAACAAGAGGCCAGGTATTTAATGGCAAACGAAAACTTCAGGGCAGTTTTGCCGTCCAAGAACACTGACCCTGCTTAGCCATGAGCAGATTTTGTGCCTTGTAATCCCACATTGATCTGGATTACTTTTTTATTTAAAGAAACTGACCTCCAGCAGCCACACTAGGTCTCTCTGGCCCAGCAAGTGAGCGCTGAGCGTAAGTAACAAAAGTTATAACTCCAAAAAAAAATGGCAGTGACCAGTATTGGGCCTCAATTAAAAAGCCAGGGAAAACTGGAGAGCGTTATCTTACGTAGATCTTAAAATTTTACTGGTAAATTAGGTAGCTTAACAAGTCTAATTCATTCTGTTTCTCAATTAATGTATTAAGGAATACCAAATAATCGGCACATTTGCTAAGAAATAAGGCATTGTTAAAATTCTGGTTTCTCATTACTAGCAGCCAGCCCTGTTTCTTTTGTGTTTAAAGAAAGAATACACACCTCCATAATGCGAGTATTAACCAAAGACACAGGAAACCTATGTTTACATCTCTGATGTGACACAGAGCTCAGGTGTGTCTTTGGGTAAGTTCTTCTTCTTCTACTGTGTTTGTTTTCTGTGTTTCAAATATGCTCCAGAACTTCTCTGCCCCCCAGAGGCACCATGATGTAGAAGTGGGTGATGCTTAGATGTCTTATTGATGAGGCCATGGTAATCATCCCACATGCAGAAGTAAGGAAGAGGTAAGAATATCAAAGGCCCGGTAGGTGCTCAGCACCGTTGGCCCTGACTCACAGTGCATGTCATGCAAGTCAGCCAAGGTCCCCTCGCTCTGTAAATACCACTCTCATGCATTTTCCTAAACATTTTCCCATGCCCTTGCTAATTTTAGCCCCTATACTCTGCTGCAAAGGTCTTTCTGGCAGCCTCAGGTGTTTCATGTGAGTGTGTGAACCCAGGCAATGCTCACTCAACTGTCTTTAGAACAGAAACAACTCCTAAAGATCCGCTACCAAACCGCCGGTTGAGGCTTCTCCCTAAGAATAGTCCTTGGAGTGCGTGTGGGCTGGGGACATGATTTCATACCTGCTATTCCTGGAATTTCTTTCCTGGCCATGAGTGCTGCCCGGTTATAACCCTTCCTAAAGGCGCTTCCTTAAGGAGTCTTCTAAAAGATAAATGATGGGTGTGATGTTGCTTTGTTGACAAAGAAGAGGCTCTTTGCCCCTATGTGTGAGTGTGACAGCCATGCGCAAAGCCCAGCATTGTTGCTGCAGAAGGAACTGTTGACTTTATAGCAGGGAACAATGTTACTTGCAAGAGATGGTTGGGGATGGTGAGCAAAACAGAACATTAAGATGTTAAAGTTGCAACAAAACCTCGATTCTTTAACAAAATGTCATCTGTATGTGACAGAGTAACAAAGTCGTTCTGAAGCTGGAAGCCTATCAAGCGGTGACTGATGGCTTCATTGTGTTTGGGACAATTTCAGAGAGCAATTCCTCAATACTTGCTGGAAGAGCAGTTTTTCCACTCTTCCTTAGGCCGGGAGCCAGGCTGGTCTTTCCCAGAAATGATGAAAATAAGCAGCTTTAGCTGGAACTTGCCTGACACTTTCCAGCAAAAGGACTCTTCCAGTACAGCCCCACCAAACAAAAGCAGCATTGTTCGCAGGGCCATAAGAAGTCCTGCTTGCAGATGTCAAGTGAGTGACTTTAAAAGAGGAAACCAAGTTTTGATAGATGCCAGTCTCTAGTCACCATCAGGCTGCCGTCACGCTCGGGTGATTCATACACAAAGTGTATCAAGAAAGGCCTAGAAAGCGGTGCAGAATGTGTGATTTCCTTCCTCTACCTCTCCGAGGGCAGCAGTTCACATGTGGCCCAACTGACCTTTGGGCTCAGAAGGGGTGAGAGGCTAAAGAGCTGACAGAGGTGTGTGTTCAGGAAAAGAAAGCATTGAAGTCTTGTATTTATTTGGTTTTCTGGGACTGCTTGATTTTCAGGCATTGGTTCTTTCCAAATTAAAGCGGGGGAAACCAAAGAAGTCACTTTCATACGCGATGCTGTTGCAATACACACAAGCAGCTCACAGCTTACAAGAAGCCAGGGCACTAATGGGACAGAAAATCCCGCGCAGCTCATTGTCTCTCTGAAGCTGACAAATCCTGTCTGCAGCAGGATGCCAATGGCTGTTCCAATGCAGAGTGGAGCTGCTGCAGGAGTCTTTCCTCCAAACCCAGGCCAAACTGCAAATCCCTGCGTAAACGCACCCTTGGGGGTTTATTACCTGTTAAAGAGCTATTTTCTCTGCTCTGACCCGAGAGCCTCTACCTTTGGGCATAAACATGGGGAGATGACAGTGACCATCGGGGCCTTCTCCCAGGAGCCGGCAGAAGTGAGCAAGCACCCTTTATTGGGGAACAGATCTGCAGCTGACTTCCCCGTCCCCATCTAGAACTGCGTGGCCTCAAACTATAGTTAAAATACAGAGGAACCACAAGGTCCTGCAATAACATTACTGTTAACAGCCCTGGAGTTACTGAAATGCCACTGGGGTGGGAGTTGGATGCACCCTCTCGTGCTCCCCCATAGGCCTCCCTTCCCAACGTGTCCTCAGGCTGCCTGGGAGACTGAAATTCTTGCCCATTCAGCTGGTCTGTGTGAGAATGCCTTTGCTGCCAGGACAGCCTCGCAGTACCTGTGGAAGAAGGCCAGTATTATAACCAGTGCAACTACTGAAAAGGTAAGTTTTACTCCAGTAAGTAAATAAAGCTTGTAGGAGTCAGGATACAGCTCCGGGATCTGGTCCCACCAGATGGAGAATAGCAGACATTTGCTAGCACCAGGAAGCTCTATTTTTGGCCACATTTCTCTTGTTTGCAAGCAATTCTGCAATTATAGAGCAGGTGGCACCTTCAAGCTTGACAATACAGAGTTCATCTTCTTTTTCAGAACTGTGAGCCGAGGGGATGTTCCTGGAAGGCAGCAGCTCCCTCCGTTTCCATGGAAGAGGCTGTTTCCACTTCACCCCAGGTGAGCAGTAGCGTGTGTCACCCAGCAGAGAGCACTGCAGACCAGAAAGGGTTCTGCTCGGGGGGAAAATGAATTCCCACAAATTGATCAGAACAATTTTTAACTCCATGTATTTATTTTTTTTTTGAAAGGGGGGTGGTTCTGCTTCCTTTTCCATGCCTTTTTCCCCCCCCCGGTAAACGAATACAGCAACAAGTCAAACCAATCCCAGCTTTTCAGGAGAAGCTGAGCAGATCTCAGGCGAGGTCACTCATCGGGATACACAGCGGGTCAGAGCTGGGTGTAGGGCTGCCAGCCCCGCTCCTCTGAAGTGTGAGGGTCAGTATAAAATGCTGAGCCCATCTTTATAGAGCATGTGGCCTTAAAAATAACATGATCCAGGTACCTTGGTACCTCTTGATTTGGGTACAGAAATAATTAGAAATCATGTTCTCAAACATTTCTCTAGAAATATTACAAAATTTTGCTCCTTTTGCTTTTAGATGAGATTCAGCTCAGATCATTTTGCTCTGGAAATCGAACTTTTAAAAGCGTCGATACTTGATGTAAAATCACAAGACTAGTGTTTTGAAGGAGCAGAGAAAATCAAGCCAGCAGAAAAGCTGCGTCTGTGGTGAATGGAGTGAAATCTCTGGAGCGGTCCCTGGAGACCGACTTTAAAGAACTGTATTTACATTGGGTATTTGTTTTGAGGTGCCAGACAGGCATGTGCCAAAGGTGCTGCCTTGCCACCTCGGGGAGAGAAATCCACTTCTGATGTTTGCCATGGTTTTCCTTGGCCTCCCTTTCTGTGCCTCGTTTATTTACCTACAAGAGAGGGATTACATTTTCTGTTCACAGCTTTGTCTCTTGTCTGTTTAACTTAGGAGATTTTTGGCCTAGAGAGACTTGTTTATTAAAGGCTTGGATGCTACTATTGCGCAAATGAAGATAATTCAAACATTTACAGTTTTCCATAAACATTCTGAATGCTATTATCCTTACATTTCTCCATGTATTGCTACTGACTTACAATTTGATTAAAGTGTGATTTGAGGTAATTAGTTACTCGAAATACTGGCTTAATTCTGAATAATAAGGAGTTAATAACATCTGGTGTTGAAGCCAAGAACTATTATAGATTCAAGAACAAAACTAAAGCAAAAAACCCCTCAACACCATGTTTCTTATGAATGACTGGACAAAACTGATACTAAAAAGAGGAAACTATTCTCTCCACATCACATTGCACAAAACACCCTCCCAGCTGAATATAGGGGTCCCTGTTGGGGGGAATCTGGGGTCTGGTGCTGGCTTAGCTTCCTTGGGCAGAGAGCTCCATAGGAAAAGGCTAATTTTAGAAGTTCTACATCCACACAGATGGACATCTTGAATTCATTTCTTTTGGAGTCTGTTGCCAAAAGAGCTCATGATCTGGCCGTGTACCGTTCTGCAGACAGTAGCAGTTTTGTTTAAACCAAGCCCTCCAGGTCTGATTATGCAGATTAGCTGCAGAGAGGCCCTTCCTCACCAATTAGGAGGCTGTCTGTGTGATGAGTGCTCCGCACTGAGCCAGGGCAGGGCGTTTGCTGGCATTTAGTGGCTCACGCCTTTATCACAAGAGGGTCACATCAGAAGATGCAACACTTGCCTTGGCTGCATGCCGTCCTGGCAGCTCCTCACCAAACACCAACCTGTTAGCAGGTCAGTCTGCTTCCAGCTGCTCTAATGTCTCAGCAGCCAGTGTGCACAGTAAATAAACCTTGGGAAGCCAAGAGGTCTTTGAACCCTCCCCTGGGACACCACAGTAAATGCCCACACAGTGGCCACCTCTCTAGAAACAAGATTATTGTGCCAATTATACAAGTACCAATTACACAAGTACTGAGCTTTTCCCAGGCCTGGGAAATACACCTTAGTGGCCAGCTGGGGACCTCTGTGTTTGAATTACACACAGACACACGTGGGTGGAGGCTCATCCCACATCAATCCATGTTATAGCACTACTGATATATCAAACTTCCCCTTCTTTATTGCAAGTCTTTCTTTGCTATGAATATGGCTCATCAGGACCTGGTCATTCCCTGATCAGATTACTGTTCTGGTGTACGCTGTTTAGCTTGATTTTAATTCCCAATATGTTGGAGTATTGTGGGGAGAGGGTTCTCTGGGCAGTAGATGGAACTCACCTACGATAGCACTGAGATCAGATAAATGGCATTACCAAATTGCAGGCCAGATTTAGTGCTGATTTATAGCAACAACAGGAAAAACGTGCCACCCACCTAATTCTTGTTTATTCTCCTGAGTGTGCTAATTGTAGCTGCTTCACTTATTTAATGGGACTGAATGAATGGCACTTTTGGAATAGGTGTGAAAATCACTCGGCACATTCAAAACCTCCCTTTGATGCCAGGTGGCCAGTAGCCCTTCTAGGATGTCTTGCTGTTGGCAGCGTGTTGCTGAGGGCTGTGGGCATGGGGTGCTTCTCAGCTGCCCCCGTTCCTGCAGGGATCCTCAGTTCAGAAATGCCAATGGCCTAACAGAAGCCAGAACAGCTCTCTGGACTGGGACAGCAGCAAACACATATCCCAGTCTTGTGACTTGCCACATCAGGATCAAAGTCCTTCCCAAAGTAAGTCTTCTCGCTACTGTTATCTGCAGTGGACCTTGGATTTTTATTTATTTTTTTTTCTTTCCCCTGTTGCAATTAAGATGAAGCAATATTTCTTTTGAAAATCTTTCTTCTGGATGTGTTTCTCTTCTGCTGTGACCACAAGGAGCTAGTCAATAATTAATACTACCAGTAAAACATACCCTAATGGCTCCTCTGCAGGTGCACAGGGAGATGTGAATTGACGTTGCTAATAGTCTACACCAATATATTTTTTCCATATAATTTCAATCTAGTTTTTCCATCCTGGTGTTTATTCTGATACAAGATGCTTTTTTGCAATTGATGTTTTATCACTTGAAAACAGATTAAGATAGTCTTCCCAAAGAGGTGCTTGTCTTTTGGAGCAGGAGGTAACAGAAGGAAGTAGCATCAGTAAAATCTTAGTGGTTTAGTTATACTGGTATAATTTAAAAGGAAACAAGTTTCCACAGGTTGTTGACCTGATGAGCTTTTTGGCTTGCCATGTACACATGGCATAATGGGATTTCTGAGGCCTAACCTAAGAAGCAGAAAAAATCGCGTGTTCTGACAGAGCAGTAAATGACACTATGTATACATACGTAATTTTCCTTTATGATTCACCCTTAGAGGATATGCCTAGTCTAGTTGCTGAATTAGTATTTAGACGTCTATCTCTTAAAATCTGATGTTTATTGACAAGATAAAAGGAACTCAACACTTCTGTTGGACTGTGTGGCTATTTCTTCAATTAACCTTATCCGTAGTGACCTGATCTGAGTAATAAAAGTGCAGTCTCAGTGAGTGATGCTTTTCAGTTGGATCTTATCCATCAGAGCAGCTCTTTCTGCCCTTATGCTTTCGGAGACTAAGGGTGAATTCAAGGTAGGGACCAGCTGCCATGCCAAAACCACTATGTTTTTTCTGCAGAGCATACAAGATTTAGAAAGATTATAGGTGGGAGAAAGCCCAGATAAATGGCAGTTCAGATTTTAAAGGGGTGGAAGGTAAGGAAGAGCTTCCTGTGTCTGTCTTTCAGAAACCCACAGTGACAGCTTTCCTCTCCAGCTCCAGATACTCCTAAACTCCCGTCTTTGATTATCATTTCTAATATGCCTCCTTGAAAACGCTAGTATGTACCTTGCGATGGGAGCGTGATGTAATTTATAGCAGTAAAATTCACATTTGTTCAGGGTGATGAATGGGATCCGCAGGGCACACTTGCATGACTAATGCTATTCATTTCAGCGGGACTGGGGCCAGCTCCGCTCTGTGCCCGTGCAGCCCTCACGCGGAGTTTCTTTCCAAAGTAACAGTTCACCAATAATTCTCCCCTTGTGCTTTACAATCTCAGAAGTTTCTGAGCATCAGCAGTGCAACACTACTTTTTGCCTCAGCTCTCCTGCACTCTAACTTTTTCAGCGTTACTCAGCTCCTAGGTAGCAACTAAACACGTAGCATCGGTGCCCAAATGTCAGCCGAGGCTTTGGGACCTTTCTGAGGTTTTTTAGAAGAATTATGTATACATTTTACCCATACCAAGTCCCTGTGGTTTTTGCCAGACTGAAGACCAATTCTTACAGCTTTGGCAGTTCAGAGGACACACTGAAAAATGCATTTATTCTACGTACTTTTTTAGAAAGTGGATTTGAAACTCGAACAGTCCTATAATCGTTCATTTTGAGTAGTCCCAGCCCTGAATGTAAACAGACCTCTTCTTTCCCAATTCAGTTTAGATTTTGAAACCACCACAACTTTGAAATATCAGGTTTTGGTTTTAAATAATTTGTAATGGTTTTAAATAATTTGTAATGCATGAAAATGCATTCCTTTACTGGAATCTCACTTCATGTGTTACAGCAACAGATTTTTCTGGGTTTTTTTTTTTTTCAGAGTTCAGTTTTCATAATTTCTTGACAGTAGGAGTGTTACTCAATTACCAGAGAGCAGATCTCCTTTTCACTCCCAGAGATGAAACGTGAGGCAGGTGCCCCAGTGGTAGGACAATCACCACGTGCTCCATGTCTGCATTTACAGTGTAGACAAAGCAGCTCTCGGGAGATAATTCACTATTCACTCGTGCCTTTGGTGGGCTGACTTGAGCAGCTTTGGCTGGAAAATGCTGACTTCAGGGATGGCTTGGTGAAAGTGTTAACCCAACTTCTAAACTAATTCTGGATCTATGCATAGTGCAGTTTTGCACACAGAATGACTGTTATCCCCTCGATCCGTGCCTGCTCAGTGTCCTTCACTTCCTCAGCTATGAATGAGTCATCTCTCCCCCACCAAGACACTCGGCAGTGGTTCAGGGAGAAGGCATCACAGCAGATTGCAGAACTTATATTGAGTTAAATACTCTGTGTCTGACTGTCTCATGAAACCCTATGTTGCTGGATGGCAGGGGAAAGAGGAAGTGTGCTTAGGACCCATTTGTGCCTTCAATTCTGTGCATTAGACAGCAAAAATATCCCATCACTCATAAATACCCACAGTCTGCTGCTTCTGTCTTCCTTAGCTGTCATTAGAAGGTGCCTGCCATTCGGTGATGAGTTTGGAAACACCAGGGAAAGCAGATAGACACATACAAAGGGCTGCAATGAGACCATTTCATCTGCAGTTTTTTCTACTTACATTATCTTCTTTCCATGCCCACAGAGAACCCTGCAGGCGGGAACCAGTTGTTCTGATGCCAGTGGAGAGCTGTCCTTAACTGCACAGACAGACACCGAAGTTGCATTGTCATTTAGACACCCCAAGAGGTGTGAAGTACTCTCTAATTAAATAAGAAAAAGTTCTTCATGTAGTGTGCAGGGGGCAAACTGAGCTGTCTTTCATGTTTGTGTAGTCTGTGTAGACTAAATCATGAGGTCAGCGAGAGATGGGATCGTGGTTTCTGTCATGTAACCCCAGTCCAGCAATGCTAAGAGCCCATAAATAAATATTTTTCTCCCTGACACAACAAAGAACTCAGCCATCTGGAATAAAAGTGAGCATTCAGGATCTTCTGATCTCATGGTAGAGATAAATAATATCTGCCCCAGAACTTCTGTCTGGAATTCAACTAGTTATACAAGCCATAACCTTGCTGATAACTAATATTGTTATAATGACTTAAACAAAGTTACTGATTACTTATCTGAAGTTTACACTGGCTTTCTTTTTGTTCTCGTGTATCAATAGTTAAAGCGGTTCTGAAATAGCTTATTGCAGCTGGGGTTGTGTTCTGTGTGGGGTGGTGTTTGTAAAAGAGAATTATCCTGCTGCAGAAGCAGCATCACACATAAAACCCATGTACCTTACTCAGGTGGTTCTAATCTGAAATAATTACTTGGATAAACAGTTTGTGCTGACACCTTTCCCAGATTTCCCATGGGATCTTACATAACCTCCCTCCTTTATGAGGATACTGTAATATGTAAGGAAAAGAGGTCATGGGATTCATCTACCCTGTTTCTAAACTGTTCCAATGGCAGACCTCATTCAATATTAAAAAAATAGATCACACAGAATAGTTAGCAGTGCTATTCAGTCTCTCCCTAAGTGACTCAACTAAAGTGCCGTATATGAATGTGGAAAATAAATATTGTTTTCAGAGCATTTCCAGAGAAATAACTTCCTTCTGACTGAAGCTTCCATTTTCTCTAGGACAGGGGACCAGTTTGCAGACTGTCCCTGCGTCTTCAGGCATTCCTTCTCCGTGCTCCTCATCCGAAGGCCAGGCAGGATGGCTGCTGGGGACACAGCTAGCAGGAACCTGCGTAGAGCTGGATTTTCAGATGAAAACCTGCTTAGCTCCACATTATTCGCACCATGGGACTCCAAACTCATAATTTTAGTGCCTCTGTAGAAGAGACTCTTTACCCTATGCCTTTTTTTAAGCACCTTCTCCTCCTCATGACTGTTGAGACCTTTTTAAGAGCAGCTGGGAGAGAATTGCTGTCAGCCCGGGATACGTTAATTGCAGTCAAGCCCAGGTTCTGTTCTCCTGTGAAAACTCCTTCCCTACACCTTTAATCCTGTAGTTCCTCCCTCCCTGCTCTGGGGAAGGGGTTTCCTGGGGGGTGCTCTGTTTTGTGTCCTACGTGAGAATGTTGCTTCTCCTCAGATGCTGCTTCTGCTTCTCCGCTGACTGTGTGCTGGTACCCAGCTGTTCCCTGGACCAGGCTGCCCCAGCTCCTCTGCCTGTAAGTCATTTGTGGGTTTCTTGTGCTTTAGGAAATGTTAATATTGAAGTTAAAACAGCAGCTTCAGTCCTCGAAGTCTGTAAGTGCTGCTCAATTATTTATTTGTGTCTTTCTGTCTTCCTTCGCTTGGTATTTCTGCTCCTGTCAGGAAATTTTGCAAGGTGTTGCATCATCCCTTTTTCCTGTTGGCTGTCTCTGCTGCCGGCCCGGGAGGCTGTGCCTGTGACGGCCGGGTACCGCCGGCAGCGTGTCTGTCTCTGCTTCCGCCTCCCTCCACTCGGCTCCTGTCAGCTTTGTTGACTTTCAAACCCAAAGCACGCTTCAGCAGGGGATTGCAAAGGGGTTAATGGGCATTAATTACACTCACCACAGCAATGCTCACCACGCAGAACGTTTCGAGGTGGCTGTGAACAATCTAAACGCAGTTCTGCTCAGCCCCGGCGAAACACCACATCCACCACACAAAGGTTCTGCTTTGCTCAGTTCCATTTTTCTCTTTATGAGCTGTCTATAACTAGGCCAGACGATTGACAGTGTGGTGACAACAGCAAAGCACGCTGTGACCTACAAACCACTTCCACCCATCTTAACAGCATTCCTGAGGTGCAGTCTATTCCCTTCCCTCCAGACCGTACGTGCAATGGTAACGGCCCCAGCAAATTTCCTGCGTGTTGTTCCAAGGTTGTAGAATAATTATTTCCTTCATCAGGCAGAGCTGTTAAGTACATACTTTGAATTTGCAGCTGTATGCGTCTGTCTGCTGAGTCTTTGCTGATACAGAGCTATTGGTGACCACTTGTTCCTGGTCTGGGGTCTGTGATGGGAAGGGCCACTGCTGTCTCAGGACAAGCTTCCCAGCAGGGAGCACAGAACGGAGCGGCCAGGGCTCGGGCTGCTCGGGGTGACTCTGTGTGGAGAGGCAGCACGTGTATAAATTACAAAGCTCCCTGGCAGAAGACTTCATGCTCTGTTGTTGTTCTTCACTCACATCTGCGTTCAAGTTGAGATCAGATGTTCTGGGCAGGTAGAGAACTCCCCAGTTCTTCCATCAACTGGACAATATATAAGAAGCCTTGTCTTAACGAGACATGTATTTAGAGCAAACAAAAAGAGGGAAATAATTGTTTCAGTTAGGTGTGATATTTTTATGAATAATATTGTGCCAGATGAGTGAGTCATTAAGAAGCTCGGTGACACGTATGCTTTGTTTCCTTGCAAGCTGGGTTTTAAGTCCTGAGGAATGTCCGTCCCGTTGGCTTTGTTCTGTGGTACTCTGTGGCAAGTGGAAAGTTGATTTATGGTGTTTGGAAACAGTATTTGGGGAAATCTTCCTAGAAAGTAGGAGAGTGTCTGGGCTGAGCTTGCTAGAAGGGAGGATTGCTTGCTTGCTATTGGCTATTGTGTCTCTTCTTTGTATATGTGCAAATCGACTAAGTTACATTGAAAATAGACGGAAATACCACATTCCCACGCTGCATCTGAGCTGCAAGTGTTGCCACCTGAGGATGGTGCAGCCACAGACACGGAGCAGCAGGGCCGTTTGTGGTCTTTTCAGGCCACGTCCTGCTGGGCTGGACTCAGTGGGAGTTCTTGTCGTAGACTTTTTTGTACTTCACCCAAGAAAACAAGGACATGATCAGAAAATAATCTGCCAGTGAGATCAGAAAAGTGCCTTTGCAGCTCCAAGGCATTGTAGGCTCTTAAAATGCTAATGGCATGCCTGAGAATGAGAGTTGATTTCATTATATTTATTTTATTTAGTAGGTAAGCTGGTGGAAGCCAGGAAAAGATTTAGCATTGCCCACACACAAAGTAAGAAGCGTTTCTTGGTCAAATGGGGCTGGGTGGAATCTCAGGAGCTGCACATCCCACTCCGGCCTGTGCCCTCTGCCTGTCACCCACCCGGGCTCTGGGGGAGCTGGCAAGTGCGTAGCCCAGTTAATCTGTAACCGGCCTGTGAGGGAAAGAATTTGGGTCTCCTGATTGCAAGTTGCAAAATCCCTACCCGCTACGTCATGGGCATTTTGTAAGGCTTGATATGAGAAAGAAGGGGCTTCCTGACCAGTGCTCTGGGACAGACTGGGAGCTAAAAGTATGCGGTTTTACAGCCTGTGGCCACTGTGGATGTGTGTTGCTTCTCACCTCTGCCAGTTCAGAAGGTTTGAAGGTCTCGCTGTAGCTCCTCAGAGGAAGTGTCACCCAGATTTGTGTACTGTGGTCCTGAAAACTACACTGAGCCCTGCAGCAGCACTTTCCCACTAGAACCATTGCACATGCATTGTGTTGATAAATCAGTCACCAGATGCAATGTCAGGAAATTTTTATACAAGTTTTTAATAAAAAAAATTCAACAAAAATATATATATAATCAGGCATTTTATGCAATGCATACAATCTTTATATCTGCAGGTACAGATAAATAACAGAAGGCAAAACCAAGTATTTTGCTTATCTTTGGCCAGTAACCAATAATCACCCCCGAAGAGATATTACAGGGTTAAAGAATAATAAACTGAGTCTGTAAATGTCTCTCATCACAGACAAAGTATCAGGCAATAATACAGTAGTTAGATTTTCAGAAATGTAAGGAACTATTTCTTTAACACTGCCCAATACTGCAGTTTAACCTGGTTTGCTGCAATGGAACCGAAGGCTGCCTTTGGCTGACACACAGGCACCGTTCCCAGGCTGACATCAGACTCCAGCCCTCGCCTCCACCCTCCTCCCTTCCCCACACACTGCTCTGAAAAGCCAAGCTGAACCTCTTCCTGAAATCAACTAGCACCAGCCCTTCTCTGGGGATCAGCCTCCTGAACCCCCACCCACGTACACACGTACAGAGTAGTTAAACTTCCTTAAGTCAGTATTTTTTTCTAACTCAGTGTCCCAGAGTAATAGCTCTCCTTCCACTTTACAGCACAGACGCATCTCATGGCTCTACCAAAGCAATATATACATGATACACATTAAAAGTCATAAAAGCAGTTTTTAAAGGTACATTGATAACATGTAGCAGCTTATGTCTATGTATATACATGTTTTCACAGTTATATTTTAGAAAATTGAGAACACCAGGAATACTTCTACTGTGTTTTCTATAAATACTAAAAATTTACCTGTCAGGCATTTTGACAAAATAGTACTTAGGTTATCACTTTAAATAGCTCTTGAAAACCTGTAACATTTTAAGCTTAAAGGCTGTAAAGTTTGAGGATTCTTTAAAGTGTTTAGCCAGTTTCAGCAGCTGGGCCCCCTGCCAGTTTGATTTTTTTTTTTTTTTTTTTTTTTAATTCAAATCTGGTAACAAAGGAACTCCACCACTTTCAATGGGATGGGCAAGTTCTTGACTTGGCTGGTGGGCATCACTCTTCGAATTGCCATGCGACAGAGGTGTTGGAGACTGGAAACTTGTCTGGGAGTTGCCCAGAAGTACACGCTGCCGTCCTGTGTCCTGCACAAAAAAATAACAGAAAACCCCAACAGAATTATCCCACCTGAACGATTTCAACTGAGTACAAATTCCCACGTGCATTGCTAGTTCGGGGGAACGTGCTCTGAACTTCCTGTTGGTTAGTTCTAGCTGTTCCGGACTCATTTACCCCAGATGCCAGCTCTTCTCTTAAGCTATAGCAGCACAATAAGCAACTCGCTGATTATCTACATGAGAGGCCTGAGCAGGTCTTCCAGCAGCTATTGAACGTACCACCTGAAACGGAGTCACTGCCCTCCATTATCTCATGGTCCTTTTCCAATCCACGTTTGTGGGTCTGTCTTTTATTTATTTTTGAAGATAAGAAATGAGTTTATCAGCTGCTTTACTTTACTGCTATTCCAGGCATGTTTAAACAAATAGTACCAAAACCAAGTCAGAAGCGTCAAGTTGCAAGTCACCGTTGAAGATTTTTAGAACACTTAGCCACTGTTTTCAACCTTTTGTGTTATCTTAATATTTCAAGGGGGAAAAAAAAACTGAAGTATATACTTGCCCTGCAGCTAGAACACTGCCATCAGTAGAAAAAGTACAGCAGAGCCCATTGTTCAGAGGTGCAACTTGTACAGGGTATTCTTCATCGATTCTCCAGAATCTCACCATTCTGAGAAGGGAAGAACAAAGCAGTAAGTTAACGGAGTAGACATTTAATTCTGCCCAGTGTTTTCTCTGAAGCTGCACAAGAACTAGTCTGTTAAAACCCCCCTTTTTCTGTTTTCAGCTGTTACACACTTAATTTATTCAGATCATCTCTCTGTACCCAACTATTCCTACACTCAGAATGCACATTACCATATACCAGACAACTCATCTACTTTTACCAAGCAATTTCTCAGTTAAAAAAAAAAAAAAGCTGACTTAGTATTTAAAAGTTCACATCATATGGGCAGAATTAGAGGAGTCTGACAAACCTTTCCTCATACTTACTTATCATCAGCAAGGCTTGCAATATGTAGTCCATCGTGACTGAAAGATACTGATCTGACCCATCGGTCGTTTGCACCTCCAGCAAATATTGGAGTGGGAGGGGGAAAGAGGTGCCTGGAGAGAGAGAGAGAGAGAGAGAGACTCAGCTGCCTGCAAAGCCCTTAACAACTGCAAAGAGTTTCTTCATCATTGTTTCCATCAGCCACTGCTAAGATCCTTCCCAAAGCTAATTACCAGTTAAATACATAAACCCATTAATTTTCAGTAGTCGTCTCCTCTCTAGGGGAAAGTTTCCAGATTTGACTACTTTACTTACCCAAATTCCATAAGAATAACTCCAAGATGTGGGTCCCAGACATAGACTCGAGTATCGTAAGATGCAGTAGCCAGTAAAGCTCCATCAGGAGAAAACTCACAAGCTACAACATCATTGTGATGTCCTTCAAGTTTCCGGATCATAGAGTATTTATCCATATCCCACAGAAAAACCTGCAATCAAACCAGCTGATGTTATAGCTCTGCTCACAGATGCAAGGAAGCATTTACTTTTTTTTTTTTTTTTTTTTAAAGTATAGCTGCTAGTCTTATTTAGGATTATATTAAAATCAGGCATTATGAATTACTACAATTAAGAAATATGCTCAGTGTCATATTCAAATTAAAATCAAGTTTTTTAAAAATAATTAAAGCAGACATGCAAGTTCTAACTCAAGTTTGTTAAATGTTATTTACAAAATAAGCCAAAATATAAGATAAAGGCAACACAATTTAACCATGTAGCTTACTGAAATTCAGGTATTACAAAACTATTTTATTAAAATATGCAGAAATAAATAGGGTTAAACTCTACAGTCCCCTCTTTTCAGTAACTACCGAAATTTTAAGAAATATACAGACAGAAAACGTAAGGTTAACATATTGTTACTCCAGTGGCATCCCTTTGAGTTTAAGATCACTTGTTTACAATTGGCTTGGATCACCAACGTCAGCCTAGGAAGAGAAACAGATACTGCAAGCAAAAAGAATTTTCACAGCCAAAAGTTACGTCTTCGGCAAAACAATAGGGAACTCTAACCACATTATTAGAAAGAATTTATGCATTTTAAATCAAGTCAACAGTAAGAAAGACATTAATATTACAATTTACCAGGCTAATTGCATAAGGTATTATAAAAATTGAGAACAGATTATAGTATTCTGAGATTTTACATGCAGTTGTACATTATATATAATCAAAATAAAGACTGTGCAGAATTACTTAATAGGAACGATCTATGTACTGCAATGTAATTTTACAGAAAATGTAACTCTTTAGCATAAGGTGTTATGTCCCTAAAAGAGCTCGTTAGGGTCCTTGATTTTTCCTGACTTGGTTTTACTGCACAGATTAATTACTGACATCTTGGATAAATTTATATGTTTGACCAAAGCAAACAGAGCCTTAGCGCCTCACGTACTTCCTGACACTGAACCATTGGACAATCAGTTATAAATGCGTTGACCAATTTCTCTAAGGAGACCCCAACATTCCAGAAAACTGGAAACTAAGTTTTAGGAGTCAGCGTGTTTCACTGCTGTGAAAATTATAAAAAAAAAAAAAAAAAAAAAGAAATAAAAAAAGAAAGAAAGAAAGCAGAAAGTGGACATCAACCAGCACCTGCGTACGTACAGGACACCTTGCAGTCCAAGGCAAGGTTACTTCGTCCTATGGTAAAGTTCGCCCCCAGCCTGGCAGCCAGAGATGCCACTCTTTCTGCCCCGCTAACACCATTGTGCTCCTGTGTGAGTGGTGCCAGCTTAACCTCAATCACACCAATATTGCTGCCACCACCTGTGACAGGGAAAGCAAGAAGCTTATGGAAAACACACAGCCTAAAGATATCAGCGTATACATCCACATCTGCTCTAGTTAAAGAAGAAACAAACCCCAGATCTCAGCTATCAATCCTGCACTGATAATTTAAAGTATAAAATGCATTTGAACAGTTATCCATATAAAGTGGTATCCAGTGACTGAACTGTGCTTTTTACTCATCACTAGGCTTTGTTAAACTACCTACAAAGCCCCTGTAACTGGACTGAATTCCCCTTTCTGTTTTATCCTAATTCTTCAGTGCCAAGAAAAGCAGCTTATGGCATATGTGCTTTACCTGCACTGCTTTCAGTTCTCTAGCAGGGCACTAGAATACAGCTGACAACAAAACCAGTGTGCTGTTTTTCGCCCTAGAGCTTTTAGACACGAGTGCCATTTGTATTGCAAAACATGGAGAAACATTTTTGTTCAGCAGGAGAAACCATGACTGGCTCAGACTTTGAAAAGTCCTTTTCATTGAGCAGGAAACAGAAAGGATAAAATCAATAACAAAATAGTTTTATGCATTAATCTAAGTATCTTTTAACACTGGAAGCTTTAGTCTTCTTTGCTTTTATACTATGAACATGTGCAGATGTGTAGAACTGTTTCTCAAAGAACGCTTACGGTTTCTTCAACTAAAAGCAGTGCAAGTTCAATTCAAACAGTGTCTCACCATTTGCTAGTTTAATTTCATGCACTTTTACATCATCATAAAACATTAGAAGTTCATGACACCGAGCACAAGCTTAATGTTACTTAGATTTAAAATGATTATGCACACAATTGAGTAGATGTAACGAACAAGAAACTCTGACACATACTGCTTTACTGGCTCCAACCGAGCAGAGGAGAGAGGAGTCTGGAGAGAAGGCACAGCCATACACCCAGTTCTGGTGTCCTCTCAACACCTTCATCATATTTCCTGAAAAGAAAGACATTCCCATAAGAATTGATTAAATATTACAAATTCAAATTGAAAAGCTTTTCCAAATTAGTTCTTCCTTTATAGAATTTTATACTATTTTTCCAAAGAACATCTTGCAGAGTCATTCTACACAGGCTGTCACACAGGCTCTAAATCCCATGTCCCCATTCAAAGGGGTCACTTTGTGCACTCTTTAACTTAACCCAATCCCAGTTTATACCTTTAGGGCACATACAGATAAAGAATTTCAAGAGAGCATGCACAGAGAGCGACTAATAGAACAAAAATAATTTTTTTTTTTAAGAAATGCTGACCTAACTGAGTTTATAGCAATAAAAGAAGAGAGTATGTGCATATTTCTCCTACGTATTCCAGCAGGTAAATTTAAAACGCGTACCATCATCTTTCAGGTCCCACACTCTCAGTGTTTTGTCTCTGGACGCAGACACTAAGATCAGGCTGCCATCTGGGGCAAAGGTTAGATCTCTAACAACTTCGGTATGGTCCATCAGGTTAAGGAGGAGTTTTCCTGTTACATGGAAACACCACAATTTGCAATGAAGGACTGTACTTTTATTCACATCAAATGTTTTACGGATACAAATACAGAATACACAATTACAGCACATAAAGCCAAATCTTCTTTGTAGGAATGCTCCCTACAGTAAGAAGGATGGGTATCCTTCTAGACTCTTCTGTATCGAGAGGCCATTTCCTGAAAAGCTAGTAAATCTATACACTAAAACCATACACCTCAGAAATAACGCAAGACTTGCCTTGCGATAGACATCTCTGTTCTAGCTTAAATTTACAAGATAACAACAAATTACTCAACAGTCATTAGTTTCATTTTTTTTAAAGCTGAGAAGTTCTCTCCCAACCTAGCAGCTGTGCTGCCAGCGGAATTGAGATGCCATAATTTCAGATTCAGTCTTTTATCTTCTGAAAAATTATTTACTTTAAAAAAAAAAAAAAAGGTCCTCATCAACATAATGCTTCCCCATACTCAAGAACAGAGAGCAACTTCATGTTTTGAAAGTTTCCTTTGTTTGAAAGTATTTTAAAACTACAATCCAGATTTTAGATTTTAGAGCAAAAGATTTTAGAGCAAAAGATTTTAGAGCAAAAAGCAATATACACAAAGTCAGTCACATAACAATTTTGCTGCACCAAGGCTTCATCTTCCATCATTTCCATCTCAAAGCATGACCCGAGTCTGCTCCTTCCTCTAGCAGTATTTGAACATTTCTAGTGGCAGGAGCTCATGCTTTTTTCAGATTACTTAACTTGTGTATTCAAGGTTCAGTTCCCAATTAAAATTCTGTCAGCAGTTCCTCCTGTGTATGAAATGGCAGTGAAGTGTCACCTTCCCCTCACACACTCTACCTGTATAAACATCCCAGATCTTGATGCGCCCGTTGTTCAGGCCAGTTGCGAGGAGAAGCTGGTCTTGCCCGAATTTGAAGCGGTGCCATTCTATATTGACACAACGGCTCTGCTTCTCTGGCACCGAGGACCCAAAAGCGAGGCTCCAGACGATATCGCCGCAGTCTATGATGTGTTCACAAGGCTTGTTCTTCTGACCACTGTCACTGTTCTGCCTCGCGAGTCTGGTACTGACAGAGTTTGCAACATTCTTTGTGCCATGCAACAAGCTGCAAAACAAACAAAACAGACCAAAAAAATAGCATAATGTGTCTTGAAAAATAGAACAAAAAGGTCTTTAAGATGTAACAAAATCTGTGAGTTGCTATAATGTCCATTTTGGAGACGCATAATGATGCATTTTTATTTTCAAATTATAAACACAGCTTTTTCTTATAACTGTCAAAAGTTATTAATCCCTGGGAACCCTCTCACACAATATAATACTAATACTTCTGTACACGTTTTTACCTCTGTAGAGAGCAATATAAACTTAACCCATTGCGAAAACCAACATTTTAAAAACATTTACAGAAAAATGAGTTACAAGAATTTCTAAGACTTTCTGCTAAACGAGCAAGAAGTTCCCTGCAATCCACTTAGAGGTGTTAAATACTGGGCAGAGACGCTGGGGCCAGCATAGGGAAACCAATTAACCCACCACCAGAGAGAGGGGCGGGATTTGCTGGGAGGGGAAATGTAACCAGCTACAAAAATGCAACTGCTGGTTACTAACTTCATTACAACACAACCTGCAAGTGTAAAAAAAGGTGCGTCTTTTAGAAATTAACCTGCATTCCAGTAAGAGTAAGGAAAGAGGTTTGCCTTTAAGAAAATTCATAAAAGTAGAACCAAGTAGGTCTCCAATAGGAAATTTTAAAGTCTAGATCTGCCCGAGTCTTTAAACTTCCTTCTCATTCTAACTTCCTCTCATTTTACAGCAACTGAATCAATTATTAAAGCCCTCCTCCACAGCCTGAGGCTGCAATACAGTTGTTTCTCTCGCTGGCCACAGAAGATAGAAAACAACAGCTGCTACTTTAAAGAATTAGTTTTTCCCAAAGACATCAACGCCTAAAAAAGCCAACGCACGCGTTTTTATCTATTCAAAGTTATCTCCTGTTCCGAAGCTCTGAAGTTTCTGAGGTGAATGAAAAGCCACGTGGTTTTGTCTTACAAGTTCTGAAGGCACTGGGACCACGGCACCAGCTTCACGATGCGATGTCCTTGGGACCAGGCAAAGTAAGAGCCATCGGGAGCGAAGGCCACAGTCCAGTTTTCACGTCCACACTTCTTGTCGAAGGGAGAAGTTGGGGCCAAGAGTTCTCCTACCGTGCGCGATCGTGCTAAAAAGGAAACAAAGAGGAAATGCCATTAAAAAAAAAAAAAAAAAAAAGCAGCAGCATATTTTAAAAGGTTACAAGGGAACCAGGCAGTTTTAACTATTTTGCTGTTATTTCAAGACGTTGAAAGTAATGGGGGAGGGTGTGTGTGTGTCGTATTGTCTCTGTACAACCAATGAATAGACTAAGCCTCAGCGGCACAAGGGACTGAGTCACTGAGGAGGAACGGCCCTGGCCGTCAGTCAGTAACATCACATCTCCGCACCTGGGGCAGAACTCAAAGAAATTAAAAATCTGCTGAAACCAGCTATTACTTCAATTATTCTAACGATAGCTCTAGAGACATCAATAGATCTATGTGCCACCTTGACCTAATACTGCAGAGTTTAGCAAATAAGATGCCCGGTAATGATTTTTTTTTTTTTTTTTTTTTTTTTACTTTTAAATAAAAACGTGAGTACACTCGCACGCTTTAATATCCCGCCCTCCAATAGGAACAATGAATTCAGAGACCCCCCAGGGACCACCGTGCGATGGAGGAGCCCGTGATCCCCCGCGTCTCACGGTAACCGGAGGCGCCCCGCTCTCCTTCCGGCTGCGGGGGCCGGTACCGAGCTCCGCAGAGCCCCCGCGGCCCCTCCGTCGGGCCCAGCGCCGAACCGGCCCCGCTGAGGGACGGCGCCAACCGCGCCCGCCCGGCCCGGCCGCCCCAGGCCCGAGCCGCCCCAGCCCCGCTCCCGTTCCCGGCCGCGCCCGCCGCTCACCGATAAGCTTCTCGTTGACACTCAGGGGAAAGCTGGCCATCTACGGGGCCGCCCTTCGGACCGGCTCGGGACCTGCAACGGAGCGAGAGGCGAGAAACGGACTGGGACAAAATGGCGGCGGCGGCGCGGGGTGTAGCGCGGGGCGGGCGGGGGACGCGCCCGCCCTCCTTTTCTCCTCCTTCCCTCGCTCCGCCCGCCGTCTGGCGGGGACTCGGCCCCGGGGGGCCCGTCCGCTCGCCCGGCCCTTCCTCCGGGCTTCAGCCGTGGCTCGGTATCTGCCCCTCGGTGGTCTCCTCCCGTCTTGCCCCGCCACTGCGCTCCAGCGCGCTGGATCGGGGCCTCGCTCCCCCCGGGCCCTCGGTGCCTCCCGGCTCCCCGGCCCGATGTGGTGCTCCCCACCCTGTGTTTCTCCGTCCAAACGCAGCCTGATGTTCCTCGAGATGGGGTGGCAAGAACCCAGCCTTCGCTGTAAAACAAAGGGGACACATTAAAAACCACCCCTTTTGGCCCTTTTGTGCCTCGGGGAAAATGGTACGTGGTAAGGTGGTAGCAAGACACGGGCTGTGGTGCCGTCCCAGCAGGGTCTGCCGCTACAGCCCGTTTCGGCAACACCTTCCAGTCCCATCTTTGCCAAAAGATGAGTCACGTTTTATCTGTACTAAGGGACTAAATCTGTGATAACCGGGCTCCCTCAAAACGGAGGGGTTCAGAGGACGGAAGAGAACCATGGTGACCCCTCAATATTGCAATTAAAAGACTTTTTATAGCTGCTGTTGCGGGGATGTACCGGTGAGGTGGTGATGGGGTATACTGGTGAGTGGTGGTGGTGATGTGGGGGTGTACTGGTGAGTGGTGGTGGTGACTGGTGAGGTGGTGGTGATGGGGTCTACTGGTGAGATGGTGGTGTGGGGGTCTACTGGTGAGGTGGTGCTGATAAACTGCAGAGTCCTCAAATGGGATCAGAAATGTTTCTTTTGTTGCTTAATTGCCTGACCAGCAGCAGTTCCCGTTCCCGCCCCAGTGAGTTAGAGAGAGGTTGTCTCCAGGCTCTTTTGAGACAGGTTGTGACATCGTTGGTGTCTGTTTGACCATGGAACTACAAGGCAACACGTAAAACAAAGAGTATGCGAAAGGTTATATGGCTGCGCTGCGGGATGTGTGTAGGATGGTGACGTGTGCTCTTGGTTTCATCTTCCCTAATGAGGGGCAGGAAAACCCTTGGGAGTTTCCTGCTCTTTGGTGTTTCTTTCTAAATGTGTGCAGCTCAGCACCTAAATCCAGCAAGATCTGGTTTATGACAAAATTTTGAATTTACTGTTAAAGTTAATGGAGTTGTCCATAAATGACTTGGAGAAAGAGACCCTGAAGCCACCTCATTCTCTGCTTGATTTTGCATTAACATCTGTGTATTCCCCTGTCTCCTTCCTTTTCCTCTTTCGTTCTCTGTTTGCGTATTGAAGTTCTGCTCCTCTTCTGGACCAGGTGACTCTCCCTTGCTCTCTCGTTGGACTTGAGAAAAGCACAGGGCAGGATAATTAACCGCAGATAGTAACTATGATTTCATTCCAAAGCAGTGGCCGAGCTGGAGCTGCACTGACGTAGCTGTATGGATTAGCTGTTCGGCCGTAGAAACTTCCAGAAGTTACCCTTATGTAAGCAAGGCCAGCAAAGCCTTTTTAAAGTCACGTAGTGCGACAATGTCAAAGAAAGGAGCAGGAAGAAGTTTGGAATACTTTTGATGACCCAAACTCTAGCAGGGATTAACGCTGGTTTGTATAAACTCTCTCAGCACCTCGTAGCACTAATTCGACACAGTTCTTCTTCGCAGCGTCATCCTGTTCCTGCTCTGTCAGTCCTCTACCACCCGCAGATGGAAAAGCCCTGAGCAGTTATCTTCACTTAATCCCTCAACAACTTCTTATAACGAGGCAGATTTGCAGCCAGGGAATATTGTGAAACACTGGTTTGGAGTTACTCATGGGTTGTGAATGTCTGAGCCAGCCCAGCTCAGAGCTGGGATAACTCCGTGAGATCTCTCCCGAGGGTCGGAGCCTCGCACGGAGCCAGGACAAGGCTGGGTCGTGTTTGCTTACCTTGGGGGCTGCTACAGCCAGGGAGAGATAGCACTGCAGTTACACAGCTTCTAGGAGTGTTACCACGTTGCTGGATTTCTTGCTGTTTGTTTGTTTGTTTTTTTTTAAGAAGCAAAGTATTTGGCAATTTATTATTTCTTTAAGTCTCTGTACTTTTGCAAGTACTGCTCCGATAGTTGGTGTTTCTTCCCTGGTGTGCTTTCTGCTCATTAATGTAATAAATTTGAGGGCTGGAAGAGACGATTAACTCATTTAGTCTGGTCTTTGTCTAACAGAGGAATATAATTTAATCTAATTTAACACACCTTCTAACACTGAGGATTTCCAGCAGTTACACTGTTGTTCAGCCTTCACAACACTGGAGCCCAGATGCCGATGTTTGAACTTCCCCGTCCACATTTTGGGTGTTATGGAGGCAAATTGTGATATGTAAGTTCCCAGGTTTTTGGAAGCTCGTTAGAAATTGTTTGGTGTCGCAGGGTGTCCTGGAGACATCTCCTTTCATGCCTGGCTGGAAGGGCTGATGCCTGGTGTCTGGAGCCAGAGTAGGAGAGGTGGAAAGCTGGGTGCTGTCTGCGCGTTACCAACTCGGCCATTGTGGGCGGTAAAACGTACCTCTCTAAAATTCAGTCAAAACTTGAGGAGACAAAGAATCCACACTTTCCCTTCTCGGCGCCCTTGCCATGTTTATTTCCCTTGCAAGTGAAGCAAAGTGGATGATTTTTGGGATGGTTTCTGCTGCGCTGCGCTGGTGAGGCATGGCTGTGGAATGGAGGGTGGCACGGGGCTACATACCCCAGAGGGTCACATGCCACGAGGGCCCGCGGGGCTGCGCGGGTGACTCAGGGCTGATTTATGTGTTTTTCCATTATCTTCCTTTATGGATGCAGCTGCCAAGCCTGCACAGCGCTGGTCAGCTGGGAAGCTAATAAACTCCCTGCCATCTTTCTCCATCAAGACTTTACACACTGCCATAAGCTTCCACAAATGAAAGGACTTTTGTTGTCTGCCTGTCTTGGAAATACTTTCCAAGTTCCAAGTTGCGGAGCTTTTCCCCCGGCTGCTGGAGCACCAGGATCTGCTTGTTCCATATCTTTGTATTCTGACCCGGCAAATCTAGTTATACCCAGTTCATTTGGTTTTCTTCTCTGATTTTTTTTTTTTTTTTTAACTGATTTATGAGTTTATGTTTCTTAATCAGCTTTGTTGAAGTCTTTTTGACTCAGTCAGTCATTAGGCTGGACTAGGAAGCCACCTGAACTTAGTATGTATCCCAAATGAGGGACTGAGCTGCTTTTATGGAAATTGGTTTTGGTGCTGTTTTCTCTTTGTAATATCACCTGGGGTTTGTGAAACGAGCCAAGGCATTTGCCTCCTCCATTTCCCGTCTTCTGGCTACTTGCGAGGCTCCCAGTCCTGTGCTCACTGTGCTTCCCTTCCATTGCTAGAGCTTCCTTCTGGGAGGCTTCCACCACCCAAAGGCTGCTCATTCTGCTTTCTGGTACAGATCACCCATGAATTTAGATTATGGTTTCTGCCCAAGTTCCCCATTCAGCTTGCGCAAGCCATCCTGGCAAGGTTATTGTGCCTAGGGGCCACCGAGGCTGCCTGTTTCTGTTAGCTGTGGTTGGTTGGGTTGTCCAGACAGGCCTCTGGAAGTCATATCAGCACAGTAAGTGTAAAATGCATTCCAAAGTACTATAAAAGCCCATGGTGCTTTTTCAGGCCCACGAGTTACATCCTCCCTCTTCACATTTTATAAAGCATTCCTGCCAGGTGACAGGTAAGGCCACAATTAAGGCCAGTCACACCAGACCCAAGGTGCAATAGTGCATGCATCTTGATGGTCTGGCTGTCATTAAAAATTACGCTATTTATAGTCTACGCTGTTAATAATTCACAAGCTCCTGTTTGTTTTGAGTAGCCTCCTTGGGACGGAGAAAGTTCAGTGTGAGTCTATGGTGGCGGAAGAGAAGGTGAAAGGAAAAAGCCGAATGGAAGGAAGAAAGAGAGGGCAAATAGGGTTGAAGAGAAGAAGGGGTTGCAGTGGAGAGACTGGGGAGCAGCAGGGAGGTTGTGTTGGCCAGAGAAAAGAAAGCACCATCAGAGCCCCAGTGTACGAGACCTTGTGTACTAGGCTTTGCAATTTCATCTACTGGAACTATTTTTTTAAAACACTTTAGCCCTCTTTGTCCCTCTGGATCTCTCCCTGCCCCCCTTACTATAGCACGTCCTCGCCGAGAAACGCTGCTGGGACTGGCACAGTTTCAGCCGTTACTTCATTTCGTGTACGTGTTGTTATTTGCCTGGTGACTACAAGCAATACTGGCAGAGCCCAGCAGCTTGGTGCGGGTCTTCTGGCCCTGACTAAATAGAGAAGACAAACAATGGTTGGGAGGGGAAGCGGGGAGACGGGGCCGCTTTCTCAGGGTCATGGTGGAGCAGCCAGGAGCATGATCTTCTGATTTTCCCACAGGCACCTCATGCATTGGAAGAAACTGCCTCCCTTCTGGAATTCTGAGCTGCCATTTCTCTGTCCCCTTCTCCCCCATTGCTCTGTAGCTTATTCACCATTGCTTATTGTGAAAAATAGAATTAGTTTTCTGCAGATGGTCATAAATTGATGCATGCCTGGTACCCGAGGGGTTAATCTGTACAGGTCTGCTAAAAGAGTGTGCTGTGGAAAAGTTGCACAGATGGAATATCAGAGATAGACTACAGTCTTTTTTTTCTCTGCATTCTTTTGGTCTCTTTGGGATTTTATAATTTTTGGACCACATCTTTGGGTATAATAAATGGAGCAGATGGCTTAGTGTGTGGGGTGAATTCAGCGTTTTCGTGATGAGTAGCTGCACTGGAATAAGGGAGACGGAGGTTTGGGTTTATTCTTTTTAGGTTCAAAACCATTCCTTCTTTGTAAGCCAGCCATGGGTGCCGTGTCAGGGAGCCGCTTTCAGAAACATCTGTGCTAAATTTACCCGCTGAAGTTACAAGAGCTGTTATCTCAGATGGCTGAAGGTCGTGCCGAGAGTTTTGAACTTGAACCGTCCTAAACAAGGAGGGTAGGAAAGGGTCCCTGTGTTACAGAGAAAGCAAGATCAGCCTCGCTTGACTTCACTGTATCTGTGCCCTGATATATGTCAGCATAACCTCAAACACAGCTATTTCACTTCCTTAAAAAATCCTTTCTAAAACATACTAGTTTTCTGTGTTCTCTCCAGCCTGTGTTTTCTCTGAGCTCAGCTGCCAATGAATTCAGTCTGCTGGACAGCCCAGGCTCCTTGCGGAAGGAGCGCGATGCCCGGCAGGCGCAGGCACCCGTCTGCAGTGTTTCCCCAGGATTCAAAATGACAGTTTTTTCCACTGTGCAGTGAGAAATGTTACTGAGCTGTTTTGTGTTCCTTTGGCTCCAATTCCCTCACCCTGCCCCATAATTATATCTGATTATTTACAGTGGTGCGAAACACCCATCTCTCATTATAACCAGGGTTAAAATCGTTCTAATTGGCTCATTAAAATCAGAGAGGATACGAGGCCTCGTGGCCAAAGCATGGGATGTAGAATCAAAAGCGTTAGCTTCTCCTCTTAACTTTGCTACCTGCTTCCTGGGTGAATTTGGACACGTCTTAAACCAAACTTAAATACAACCAGCTCAGTTCAGGGGTGGTGACATCATGCTCTGAGACAGAGATCTAAGTCTTACCAGAACTGCAAAATATTGCAATTGAATACTGAATTATTTTGTGGATCAGTTTCTTTTCTACACTGTAGATTTAGACACCTCCTACATCCAATCAAAATGTATGAGGGAATAATATAAATGAAGGCAGAGGTATTAAACATCGGAAAATCGGGCCTGGTGACATACTGGTATTTGTGCAGGGTGAGGACAGGGACAGTGCTCTGCAGCAGTCACTACTATGTGCTGTCTGACATTTGAATGCAGAGACACTCCTCGACACAAATTCCTGCCAGTGTTTGGTGGGGTTTGAGCAAAGGTCCAGTCCTGTTGGATGCAAATTCAAAGCTTCAGCACAGGCCTCTCCTCTCCGGCCACCTCCTCCTGCCACCAAACAGCCCAGGAGCTGCTGGAGACACGGGGGCTCATTCTTGTTTGGCTGCAGAGGGCTACACTTCAGTCCCCTCCATTTTTTTGTTCGTTTTGCAAACTTGTCCCTCTTCATTCCCCAAAATGCCAGATTCCTAATTTGACTTTCATCTTCAGGGCAGCAGGGTCTGGCTGATGGAACAGCTCAGCACTGCCAGATGAGACAGACCCACCTTGCAAGAACATTCATTTCCCTGCGATATAGAGGAGGAGGATCTCTCCAGCGGAGTCTGGTCTGCAACAAGCCCTGTCTGCCAGATTGAAAATAACCTTTCTTGGGCTGCTTATTCTTCCGTCCTGCTTTTCGTTCGTTGCTCCTGATAAGTACAGCACAGTCAAATGTTCCTGCTGGAGGGGGGAAGCTGGGGCAGAGGCTCCAGGCGTGTGGGCAAGGCAAGGCGGCTTCAGCATGAAGTCCTGGAGGGATAACACCCCAGGGCATTTGGGGGGCACAACCGGGAGAGCTGGGCGTCCCCGTGGGGAGCAAGTGCCGAGGGGATGTGTCCTCTCCTCTGCCCAATGCGACCGTGCATTGGCCAAAAAGGGCTGGGATCGGGAAGCTGATGTGAGACCAGAGGAATGTCAAAGCAGTCACGTAACAAGTAAAAATAAGGGCTTTGTCCTGGCCAGCTCTGAGGGTACAGATAACAAGATAGCGGGGAATATTCTGAATTGTTCCAGACCCTACACTTCTGTGTAAATATGAAATAGCCTTCCTTCCTTTTTTGATGTTTTTTTAAAATACCTGATCCAAGGCAGAAACGTGCAGTGATTTATGCCAGTGTAGGGTGTAGTCAGTAATAAACTGCTGGACATGTTTACAATTGGAAGAGTATTTTTTGCTTTTTATGAAATCTGTGTTTTGGCATTGGACTAGCAGGATCGTGCAAACAGAGGGAAAATCAATTGCACGAAGGGCGTCACTGCACGTTCCAATAAATTGTCTATAAATTCAATTTATAGAGAAGCAAGTTAAGTTTAATAGGAAAAAGGAAAGGGTTAGACTACATACATCCTGCAAAGCAGCTCAATAAAATAATAAAAGAGCAGAAGAAGTCAGCTCGTTGGGGAATGACAGGGTCGTGTCTGACGGTGTCTGCCTGGGAACAGCGGAGGCCGCATTCCTGCTGCGGCGGTTGGGAAAGAGCAGGTTGCTGACAGATAACGCGTGTTTGCTTTGCTCACAGACCAGAGACGGGCCCGAGCTGGTGGGGAAACGAGCCTGAAAATATTTGGGTGGTTTGTATCCCGGCCTGTTGCTACAGGGAACATGTTCACAGGGCTACAGAAAAGGTGAAGAATTTGAGAGAAATGTAGGTTCTTTGAAGCTGGAGGTTGGACAAGATAATTTCTTAAGATTTCTTCTTGTCCCCATTTTCGGTGGGTTATTAAAATGTTGGAAATAGGTGTAAGAGTGAGGGGAGAAGATGGGAACTCGCTTATTTGCAGTGCAGCCTCTTAACGTTACACTGGGAATGCGGGTCTGCGTTTGCCCAGCGTATACAGAGTAAGCGGCGTAAAGGAGTCTGACGGTAAATACTAGGATATGATCTTGAATAAATACTAGTGTAAAGACAGATATTAAGGCAAAAAAAAGTAATGCCCTAAACCCAAAATTCTTTATTAGGAAACAGGTACAGCTCTCACTGCTTTTGGGAACATTCCCACAGACACATCGGCAGCTACGGGGGCAGATCGTCTCCAGGCAGGCACAGGCAGAATAAAATACAGGTGGGGTTAGTGGAGGTAATTACTGACATTTCAGTAAATGTGAGTATTCTGGGTTATATCACTGACTCAGAACTTACATTAGTAATAGACACAATCTTGAATCAAAGCATGATGGAGGAAGAAGAAGGAAAAACAGGAAAGGAGAACAGGAATTGGTTGAGATTAGAAAAGCAAGATTTTGTATAAAATCTGGCAGTGATTTGGGAGAGTTTGTTACCAGACAGGACCCTGGTATCTAACTGTAACTTCTTTTGTAAGAGAGAGTTACTCATTGTCACAGCAGCAGGAGTGTCCAGCAGAGCAATTGCTCCATGTCTTTGCAGTCCGACAAGAAAACCATAAGGAAAGGTATATTGAAGAACTGGGGTAACGTTCAAAAGCTGAAGAGAAAAGAAGGAAGGAGATATAAGCAGCAAAGATTTCAAGCAAATGAGCTAAGGCCCATTAATGACCAGCATTAGAAACAGTGTTTAGAAAAGATTTATTTAGTTCCTTTCATAGGACTGGGTTAACAGAGCTTCCTTCTCACAGTATGTTTTATCCTTTCTTGCAAACGTTGTGTTCTGCAGGCTGTCTGAGGAGCTCCTGGCCCAGGAGAAGTCAGTATAAGGTAATACCCCTTCTAGAGACACATGGTAATAGAGTTTTAAGAAAAGCTAGCCATGTTGAGCCTTCCAGGAATGTCATCTTCAGTCCTTCCTTCCCCCAGATTCCTGTTCCCTTTATCCAAATGTCTGTAATGTGGCAGTTCAGCGGTGTCACTTGGCAGCGTAGCTACATCTCTGCGAATCCGAGTGCTCCTCTGCAGCCAGTTCTCTATGATTGTAAGTAAAACGCTCTGGGAAGTAGCCCTGGTTCAGACAGTCATACTGCAAGCAGAGCTGTAATCATGTAAAAGTACCTTATTGTGAGCACAGCCCGTTCGTGTAAATTAAAGGAATAAGATACAGCAATGCAAACGCAGCAACCCCGTCAACTGCTCCTCACTGCAGGCTTTGTTTCATTCGATCTGTTTCTGAGCAGACCTGGATACGGAGGCGCCGGAGCTGTGACGGGTGTAATTTACCCCCTGGATCACTTTTTTCTCCACCGCAGCGTGACGCCTGGCTCCGTGACCAGCCAGGCAGGGCCACACCAGGCAGCCACAGAGCTTTTAAGGGGAGGACCTGCTCCCTGCATTAATGTAATTGCAGGTTATTTGTGAGATTCCTCCCGTGTCTTACTTCCTGAAGGCCTGGCACAGAAATCCGGTTTTGTAATCTGAGAACTAACGAGTGGCTGGATGTAATTATGTGCTCCATTATTCCAGCAGCCTCTGCAGCACGAAAAGTAAGAGCTCAGTGTTGCCGTTAGTGCTGAAAACACACAAGTTGGTACGTAAGAGCTCTCTTGCACAAGGGGTGTAGTGAGCACTATGTACACAAGTATGCATTCAGGTTTAACTAGGGTCTATTTTGTGCTGTTTATAAATGCTTCCCGAAAGAGACTGATGAGATTTCTAGTTACATGCTCATTATATCTCTCTTAAAGCCACAGATGGTACAGAAAATGTACAATAAATAAGCCTTGGCAATAGCAATAGGTTCCCCACTAAAGCAAAGCAGGATTTGGGGGGAGCGTAATTTACTTTTTTGTCAGATGTCCTTTTGATGACATCAAGAGGGGGAATGAGAGGTACGTGCTCAGCCCCACAGAGGGATGGATGGGCTGCAGGACGTGTCATTGTGGCTGAACATTTTGTCTCAGCAGCTTCACGCTGCCTCTTCGGTGCTGGGGATGCTCTGGTCACTGCAGCCTGGAACGGGAAGAGGCTGCTGGTAAAGAAAGACATGAAGAAGAGGGAGTATTCTTGCAAGACCTGAAATTTAAGCCTAAATCCAGACATGAACAGGAAGTACATATTCTAGTTCAATAACACACTGTATTCTACACATTGTAGAATTTGGGCTATAAATGCTGCTTTTCAGTCAGACATCCTGTGCTATGATGGTAGTAATGCTTTGTACTCCTGCAAACAGAAAATGGTTCTATGAAAGGTGTAAAGCTCACAATGGCTGTGTCTGCTGATTGTTATTCGCATTGTTTTATAGATGGATACACAAATTCAGACTGAAGACTGGTGTATGCTGCTGCTTGGCTGTGACAGCAGCCAGGGCTTGGGTGAGCCGTCGGTCCCACAGCTGGTGTGGCAGCGTCGATGCAGGACCTGCTGCCGTGGCATCAGCTGACGGAGCCTTGTCAGGCCACGTCACACAGGTGTAAGCACCCTGTGCCACCAAACACCGCTTACAGCGCGATTAGAAGGCTGATAGCAGTGTTTGTAGGAACGCATGAGGCAGCGTTGTCAATTAATACAGCAGTATCGGGGTAGAGCTGAATGATGTAGTGCCTTCCATTGCTATAGTAGTAAATAAAAAATGGGTAAAGTCACTTTTTGTTGCTACAGTGCCCAAATTAGAAGCTACTAATTAGTGTTTATCCTCACTGAGGCTGCTAAGCTCCAAGCCTACAACCTTCTAGAAACAATTCAGCTGTTCCCTGAGGATCTGGTGAGGAGACAGTTTTCCAGCAGGAAAGGCTCTGATCTGGGAGCCAGGAGATGACACTGTGCTTGTGGCTGTTACCGCCTTGCTTCCTGGCCACCGAGTGGGTCACACCGGCTTGCCGTGCTTCTGTTTGCCCTCTCGGCTTCCGCCTCTTTCATCTTTTAAGGTCGCAAGTAAGGGATTTCTTTCTAATCTGTATTCGTAGAGAGCCTAATAGAAAGGGAGGGAGGTTTCTGTGGGAGTCCTCGCAAGCTGCTGCAGTGCAAACAGCACGGGCTCTAGTGCAGAGCTGCGTTGCTCAGCCCCGGCACAGGGTGACAAAGCCGCCACGTGGAGGTTGGCAGAGTTACTCACGCTCCATTTGTGTCTGTGCAGCTTCTAATCTTTAAACTGCAATTAGAATGTCTTCCCTGCTAGTGTGATAAAGCCTTCTGTCTCACAAAACAGCTCCATCGATGCCCTTTTGGTCTGTATTTGAAGGTTGTACTACCATGACTCTGTCAAGAAAGGGTGTAATATTTTTAAAAAAACTTAGATCAATGTGCCAGTGAAAGTTCTGATAGAGGTACAGCTCTACAACTGTAGGAGTGCACAGGACTGCATAATATTTTGCTTTTCAGAATAGAAATAGACTTTTATAGCTGTGTAACTATTTCTGTCTATGGAAGGGAAAGATGAACTGACCAATTCTGCCAGTCTAACAGAGGAAAATATTTAAGTGTAATTCCATTACAGGATTAAGCTGGGGGAGGCTCATGTGCTTCACAGGTGTAACCTTGTCTTTTCCTTTCTTTTCTTACTGAGCCTGGAAGTATTTTTCCCTGTTGCCCTCTCTCTCCTTTCTTTTGGAGCTGGCTTTTCCTGTCATACTACGTACTCTCGAAAGCGCTTGGCATTTTTCCCTGCCCTTTGCGGTTTTGGAATGCTTTATTCCTGTTTCTCAATCCCTGCTACAACTGCAAGTAAGGCAGAGGTGATGTTTTTGTTTCACTGCTGCTTTTAAGTCACATGATGATATTTAGGAAATCCGTGGACCTGCAGTACTGCAAGATTACACCCATGAAAAACGCAAAATGGGTTAATGAGTGCCCAGATCCTTAAACAGTCAGGTTCAAGTTTAGGGCAACAATAGCTACTGGTGCCCAGCAGTTTGATTCTCCAACATTTTTGTTGCCCATGTAGCCAGATAATTAAAGAAAAAAAAATAAAAAAAAGGAGTGGGCCTATGTTTGGATACCAGCCAAGAATTCACCAGGAAGGTTCCAATGTAAACATGGTGTTCACCGGAGGGCTGTGGCTCTGGAGTCCTTCACCCTGCCAGGTAGGCTCTTCCTTCAAGGATTAAAAATAGTTTGATGTCCCCCCTTCTCAGAAACAAGAAACTCCCCTCAACGCGTCCAACAAATTCTTACTACTATCCTTTTTCCTTATGGCTTCAGCGATGCAGAAGGAAAGGTGGTGGGAAGTGATACCGTGGGCCACGGCGCTGCTTCCCAGAGCTCATGTAAGACTTTACTAGGAGGCAGCAGCGGGCAGTTAATCATTACTTTAGGCTGAGGTCTTGACTTTAGTGCCAGTCAGGTCATGATTTGCCATTGATAAAAGCATTGCGCAGTGCCAGATACAGTGATGCTTCTAAGACAGTAGCAAAAATAGAACCCCTGGTTGCTTGGCAAGTACCTGTAAATTTAGCAAATTATCTTTCTATCTATCCATCCATCTGTCTATTGCCCACGTAAAGGATGAGCCTCAGGTCTAATTAATTTTCATGGGGTTAAAATTTACCTTCCTATGTTTCTCCTTAGGGATTTTCCCAAATCCGTAGTAGTACTGTTACTTTTCTGTCCTAGGTAAGCTTCATTCTCAATTTCCAGCTCCATTTAACAGCAGCTCTAAGACGCTGTGCCTGAGGACTCCGTGCTGTTCAGCGTTATTTGGAAGCGCAGGGCAGTGCTACACACCAGCCATTCAAACCACCTGAGCTCTATTTCAAATAAGCTTTTTTTAAAATTTTATTTTAGAAACTCTTGTGTGGGCTTAAGCAGCAGTTGAAATTAAATAGGGCAGCATAAGCTAATAGCATGACTCATGGGAAGGAAATAGAGCAGCAGTTGGTAAAAACTGTTCAGTAACAGAGAGTCTTTATATTCATAAATTCATACAGGCTAACACGAGGCTTACATAAAGGTTATTTAAGAACAGAAAACTAAATTCCGGTCTCGAGATTCTCCCCGTTCTTAAAGACTTGTCTTTCCACCAGATGCTTTCCCTCTTCAGTCCCTCTTGTACACCTGATCGCTTAAAAGGAAAGAGGAGGGAAAAAAATAGCAATCTTTGGTGAACAGGCTGGTCGAGTGGCATTTCTGCGTGCTGCACAAGTGTCTGTGTTTAAGTTAAAATAACAGTACAGATACACCAGCGGTGAATTTGTGCGGATCCTTGCTAACCCATTGACTCACCCCTGTAGAAGTGAATCATGTTTCTGATCCCAGCCGTTCCGTGGCTACGAATTGAGCAGGGGTGCGGTGTGGGTGCTACGGTGTCAGCAGAGCTTAGACCTTGGGCACCCCAACGAAAGACATCATACTTTATCGATTCAGTGCTGATGCTACTGAATACAAATCCCGGCTCCCAGGCTGTGTGACTGTAATCTAAAATCAGCTGATCTGACTGCGAAATAATTCCACTGAAGTTAAGGGAAATTACATGGGGCTTTATATAGTGTCAAGGGGAAAAAAGTGTCAGGCCCAGTCTTTTACCGTGTCCCTGAGCAAGCTGAGACTGGTTTTAATTTCACAGTTCCTCTGAGTGATGGGCATTCATCCCTGACTTGCTGGGTAGGTTTGTCTGGGTGTGAGTAGACACAGAGGATCACGAGGCACTAGAAAGCTTTAGGAAGACAAGCACTCCAGCACACATAATAAGATTTTACTGAGAATGCTGCCTGGTGAAGTAGCTCTCATCCCAGTGACACTCCAGACCTCCAGTTCGCTTTCCGTGACTAGAACTCCACGCTTTCTGTGAGATCACACAGAAAAGAAGCCAGAAAATACCAGTCAATACTAAAGTCACGAGGTCTATCTGGTCTTCCTCTCCTGTGAAATCTCTCCTCTTTTTGACCCCTGTTGTATGATAAATGAGTAAGGAAACAGAATTTCAGGAAGCGATAACCTTGAATTATCCTTTGGGGCAATGTGATAATCCAGGCCGAGCTGATTAGTCATCCAGAACAATTAAAATATTGCATTATAATATTTAAGTAACTTAACCTCTGCGAATGACTAATGTCTGGGGAAGGCATGGCTTGCTAGGGGAAGCAAAGAGCAGATACACAAAATGATCTCCTTCCCTGAGGTTTTTAGAACATAAACACGTACACTGGCAGAGATTGTGATCAAACAAACTCCAGCTAGGATTTGACACAGAGCTTGTTTATCCCTCTAAGGCGAAATAGCAGACACCAATTTAATACGTCTTTATCCATTTCCAGCGCATGGCATGAGCCTCAGTTTCAGAAAATATTCTGTTCCATTTGAGCTCCTGTGACATCTTGATAATGGACTATTTCTTTGTGTCAGTCCAAGTATCAGGGATTAAACTCCTGGTGTTTGCATCCAAATGAGATTTCTACCGGAACAGAAATATTTGCATTTAGAAATTGATTGCGTGAAACAATGTGCTACAATTGTAATTATCCTTTGCTGATTAGACTTTCTGGGATAAAAGTTTCCACGTGAATATTTTGTATAGAATCTCTAATTTCTCTAAAATATAATCCATCATTCTGTGAGTACTATTAATCTAGTCAGATCATTTGCTTGCTCTGCTCATATTTAACAGATCCTGTTGCAGACAGGGAGGAACTGGGAAGTCGAGAACACAAAAGAAAAATCCACGGCTTAATCTTTCAGAAGAAGTTTCTTCCCATTTTGAAATCTATCCAGCACACATCAGGTAAGTCAATAAGATACATGTCATGGAAAGAATACAAAACCACCGGTCATTTATCAAAGGAAAATAAATCCGGATTATTTTCCTCTCCTCTAATTAGTTCGAATTTGCGGGATTTCGGTGGCCTCTAATGCCCTCTAATGGACAAAGCTGCTGGAGCAAAGTCCTCCTGGGGACCGGGCAGGGGGGTGAAGCCACCGAGTGTCTCAATGGAGAAGGAGCTCCAGGAGGTTCTGCAGCTCTCATTGGGGATCTGCCAGCTCTGGGATTAAACCCATGTTTAAGGCGTTTGTAGCTTAGAGGTATTAAGTCACCACTTACCGAAAACTTGGCAGATTCTTTCCTTCCTCACTTCCTTCCTCATTTAATACCTTTCTTTGTTTAGTTTCACTTAAGAACAGTAGGAAAATATTTTTGATGCTGATCCCAGATTTGGCACATTTCCTCCGGAATGACACCCGATCTGTCAAAACCTGAAACCAACCATGTGCCTTGCGGAGGAATGGCTCTGCAGTGGTGGTGGGTTTCTGCATGAAATTAAAAAGTATCACTGAGCCGCTGCTGGCGTGTTTGACAAATGCTGGTGAAAACGAGGAAGTGGGATGGGAGGAATGAAGAGAAGAAATCAAAGTAGGAAACGAAGACTTTAGTGAGTAGGAGAAAAAAAAAGATAGGTTAATAAATAAATAAATAGAGTTGAAACTAAAAAGAAAAAGGTAACGATGTGGAAGGGAGAAAATCCATATTCTCTGGCAAGAAGCCAAGAGAAGTGTCACCTCCAAGAGCCAGTTCAGGCATAATAAAAAAGAGGCCCAGATCTCCTGAGTAAATTGTAGGTGATATCTAGAAATTAACTGAACCTTAAAGGGTAAAATGTGTCAGAAAGAAAGGAAATGCTTAAGGGCTTCTAGCTTTAAAGGGAATTTCATTAGAAGTTGTTAAATGATGCTCTAATGACACAGGATCAACATCGTCACTCTGGAGGGAAGGACAAAGCCAGTGAGTGGGGAATTGGTGTGGATTTTAGCACAGATGTGGGCAGGTCCTTTCCTCTGTGTGCCTCCACTTTCTCATCTGGTTCCCCGTCCTCTGACTCAGGCAAGAAGCAGAAGTGCCAGAATACCTCCAGGGAAGGGATTCAAGTGGCATTTTCTGTCTTGACTAGAAACATTGGGGTCTGGAAATGTCATGTTCTCACAGAGACAAATTTCCAGCTGGTACTTCCAGTGGCTTGGCTGGTCAGGTTCTAGTAGGTCTAAATCTACGCTGAGAGGGAATAGAGACACAGCCAGGGACTTTCCTCCTCCGTGTGACTCCTACCACTAGTGCCACTTCTGACAGCCACAGCGGGAAATTTTTAGTGAGGAAAAAACCATTGGCATTTACACTAAAGCCTGACAAGACTTTGGGGATGCCTTAAGCTGAAATTTCTTACTTCAGTTTACATACAAGCTTAAGGAAGTGCATTAAGAAGCTCTTGCTAAAATGTCTTAAAAAACCCACCAAAATAATCCAGAAGCATGAGATTGTCAAGAGCTGCTAAATAAATAGTAGCACAACTCAGAAGTTATCTGGAGCTAGGGAATTTGGGATGAGTAGCTTCAAATAATACCTGACTAGCAGTTACACGCTGTCGTGTGTCTGCCTGTTGGAGGACAAAATGTGTGTTTTCATGGATCCAACAGATTTGGTTTAGCACAAAAACGAATAGAAGAGATACTGTGTTTTTTTCTGGGACAGCAGATCACTTCTAGGATGGTGGATCTCAGGGCACGTTGTATTGAGCCTCAGAAGAAGAGGAAACAATTAAAAGGAAGCAGAGAGCAGTGGGAAAGAACGGGCTTGACCAAATATCGGCTGGAATTTTCCAAAGAGTTTGGGGGAAACACTATGAGAATTTCCAACATCACAGTTCAGCCTCTGAAGTTCCCCCCCCCCGCTCTAAACTGGGAATACTACAGCAAGTCATGTTTGCTTTCAGGGAACAGATTTGCTTTGGGAAAAACACTCTGAGAAACAGGAAGAAGCACTGTTTGTTTTGTTTAGTAAATTTTGAAGGGAAGAAACAGCCTGTCTTTTTCTACCTAAGTCCAGAGTTCCCAAGATGCTTCTCTCTCGGCTAATCTCATCACCCCTGATTTCTTTCTGGCTTTTTGAGATGTGTTTTTCGTGAGCATATCAGTAAGGTGAAGCCCTTTCCTGCCCCCTACATGAATTAATATTGTTTAGATTTTGGCAGATTGTAGAGATCCCTATGGAGATTGTGGCTGTATTGCCTTCACTGGATGTTATTCCTGCCTGATTGCTATGGAATGCTTAGAGGTCAAACGTATAAACAGTTGAAAAAGGAGATTTGACAAGTTCATGGAGGAAGGGCCCAGCAGGAGCGGTTGGGCCTCCAGCAATCCCAGGACTGCCGTCTGCTGGGAATTTGGGAGGGATGTGAGCGGAGGGCGAGCTCTGCGTGACTGCCGTGGTCTACGGGCGCTGTCTGTGAGCCATGGGCTGCTGGGGAAACGGAGAATTGGTCTGAGGCACGGCCTCTCATCTGCCACCAGCAGAACGAGCCGGCTCGACTCAAGCCAGCGAGGAAGGTGAGGATGAGATGGAGCTGGGTGATCATGGCTGGAGGAGGGAGTGTTCCTGCAGTCCCTCCCAGGGGCAGGTGCTGGTCCAGGACCGGGAGTGATCCCATCTCCAGCCCAGAGAGCGTACCTCTGCGGCATAAGGCCTCACTCCGTACTGTTTTAGGCCGGTTTTAAGGCTGAGGTTTCGAACTGCGAGGTCCCTTCCAGACAGAGCTGGGCCAGGCGCAGGTGGTACCATTCCCAGCTCTTGGTCACTGCCAAATGCTCCGGCTCCTCCTCTGCCAGCCCAAGGACTGCGGGACTCAACGGGAGATGGGATGAGCCCTAACCCTCAGGGCTCTGCTTAATCAGAAGGTAATAAACAGTTCTAGGTAAGATCTTGGCTCCACTGAGTCCATTGGGTGTTTTGTGTTTGTTTCTCCTTTCATTCTCTGTGACAAAGCCTTTTCTGTCAGCCCAAACAGCCTCTGGGTGTGCAGTGGGGTGGCCCCGGCTGATCTCAAGGAGCTGGTGCCATCCCCGTGGTCCCATATGGGGAGAACACCGCGGGAACTGCAGCTCCTGGAGAACGGAACCCATCCTCCTCCTGCTTTCCAGAGTCCAAAGTAACCGTTTACCTGTTCAGGGGCATGTTGGGGAGAGCAACAAATGCCTATAAAATGGTGTGGGGACGCAAACCCCTCTTTTGCTGGGCCTTTCTTTGTGCTCAGACGTACAACGACCATTAGAAACGGCTCCAGGGACTGGCTTCGCTCGCCACCAAGCCCAGTCAAGACTTTGATAATTAAGCAAATATATCCACATATCACGTAGGCTTGATTGGGATACGGGTATATATCACCAACACATTAGAAGTCGTCTCTAGAACATGAGACAACATTTAGTCTTAAAAATCTTTTTGAAACATATAAATGCTGCCCACTGTAATGCGCTGTAACGCAAAGGAATCGATAGCCTTTGCACCACAGCTCGTTCATTGTGCACAGCAAATGCAGGATACAAAGCTCAGGGCACTTAACAGCCCCACGTTTATACCCCATTGGTATAAATCAGAATGCTGCTTGCATTTCCTGAAAGATACGACCACAACTTGCACAGACACAATAATGCTATTTATTCTTCAACCAATGAATTGGTTTTTTTTTCTTAAATAAAATATTTGCAATCGATTTGCATGTTTTTATAAAACATCTGCCTCTTCAAATATTTGCTACGAACCAAGCTCCTGAGTTTGTTGCTAGAATACAAAGGAATTGTTCATACTGTAAATCTGAATTACAGGAATTTAATTGTTTGTTATTTACAGGGAAAGAATATATACCTCAGACTGCATTTTGTGTCGCTGTTACTGGTAATGGCGTAACAGCAAGAGTCTCCGAGTCAAACCAGAGCCCCTGCTGGGTGGAGTAACCCAACGAAAATTCATTTTATTCTCCAGTTCTTCAATGTACATTTGTCGATTTTAAATCCTGTGCTCAGGAGGTCTTACCTCAGGTTGCATCTGTGTTTATACGGTCAGAATTTTAACTCGACTCTAGCATGAAAGGACGTTATTTTGTGCTTCTGCCTCCCCAGAAGGAAAACAAATTAACATTCCCAAGAAGGAAACTGGAAGTGGATGTTTATTTGTCTTGTTATCCGCGTATCCTACTTTTCTGAGTCACGGAGAGTAAACAATTGGCTGGGGAAGGATTTTTCTGTGCTACATTTCATATTTTTAGTTACTGCTGGAGTTCTGCGGGGAAGCCTTGAGATGTAACGGAAGCTGTTAAATGGAAATAAACTAATTTATTAAACAATAACTTTTTTTTTTTTTTTTTTTTTAAGGTAAAATGGCGCTATAGATTCCGGTCTAATACCCAGACCGTAGACAATCTGTGTCAAGCACCGTGGCTTTGCAATGGCCACTGCAATTTGAATAAAGTCAGCGTCTGCCAACTGTCTCGTCCTTGTGCCAAGAGCCGTACATCAGCACGGAAACCACCACCCAAGGCTCAGCCCGAGCGCACGCCCCGGGTTCAGAGAGGGGAGACGCTCCCTTGCCATCTGAGGCCAAAGGACAGAAACTCACGTCTACAGTAACTAATTGAATAAATAATTCCAAGGCAGACTTTTAAAACAACCTTCTGTTTTCAAGGGTAGTTTATGCTATTTCGGTACTTTTTAACCTGGGAGGGTTTTTGCCTCCTCCTTTCCCCCATCCCCGCAGGGTGACCAGCGGCGAACACCGACACAGGCGGGGCCGGAGGGGAACGGAACGGAACGGCACCGACCCGGCCCCGGCCGCCCTGATCCCCCTGCGGGAGGCGATGAACCGCCCGGCCAGGCCCCTTTTGGCTTTACCCCCGGGGCAGCCGGCAGCTCCTCTGCCCCCGTCGGGAACCGGAGGGTGGGCCGCAGGTTGCGGCTCCGGCCGGCTCCTGCCACCGGCGGTGCGGGTCAGGGCCGGGGCGGCGCCGAAGCCCGGGGGAAGGGCCTGCGCGGCCGAAGGCGCCCGCCGGGGCGGAGCAGAGCGGTGCCGGGCCCACGGGGAGCGGAAGGGACGGGGCCGCCCCGACACCGGGCACCGGCGGGGCCGCCGCGGCCCTCACGGAGCCCCGCCCCCGGCGGACGGCGCATGCGCCACCCCCACACCGGCCCCTCCGCGGCGCAGGCGCGCGCGGGGTGCGCAGGCGCGGAGCGGCCCCCGCCCCGCCGCCGCGCAGGCGCAGCGCGTCCCCGCCGCCGCGCAGGCGCCGCCCCGCCGCCGCCCGTCTCTCGGCGCTCCCCCTGGCGCGGCGGCCGCGGCGCTGCGGCTCGCGCGGGCGGGGGCGGCTGCGCTCCCGCTTCCGGTGTGGTGTCATGGCGGGCCCTGGGCGCTGATGGCCGCGGGGAGCTGAGGGCCCCGGAGCGCGCCAGGGATACGGAGACGCTCCCCTCGCCCGGCGCCTCTGCTGCCGCCCTCCCTGCGGGGATCCGCCCCCCTCCCTGGCCGGGCGGGCGGGGGGACATGGCGGCCCACAAGCCGGTGGAGTGGGTGCAGGCCGTGGTGAACCGCTTCGACGAGCAGGTAGCGGGGGCGGCCGTGAGGAGGGGCGGCGGGCCGGGGCCGGCGGGGGAGCAGGGGCGGCGCGGGGAGGGCTGGGGCGGGCCGCCGCCGGAGGTGCGGGGCCTGTGCGGGCCGGGGGGCTGCGGGCGGGGAAGGGGGCGAGCGGCGGGGGAGGCCGCCCCGCGGCGGAGGCAGCGGCGGGGAGCGCGGCCTCCTGCCTTCCCCCTCCGCCCGCCGGCCGTGCCGGGGGACCGAGGGAGCTGCTCGGCGGCGGGTCCGGCTCAGCCCCGGCCGGGGGCGGCGGCCGGCGGCGCCCATTGTGCCGGGCGGGGTGGGGCCGGGGCCGCCCCGCCGGTCTGTCATCCCCGCGGCCACCCGGGCCCGGCGGTGAGGGGGGTCCCGGGCCCGGCGGCGGGGGGCCCTGCCCTGTGCCCGTCTGCTGCGGGTGCAGCGGCGGGGGTCTGCGGGGAGCGGGGGCTGCGGCGCCCGGATCCTCCTGGCTTCTGCTCCCCCACCCCTCCCGAAAGCGGGTTTGCTTCTCCTGGACGTTGCCGCGAAATTCACTTCTGGGCTTCACACCGTCCTCCTCATCGGCAAGGAGGTGAAGCCTCAAGAGTGAGTTTAAGGAGGACCAAGGGAAACTGCTCAGGCCATTCCACCTTGTTCCCCTTTAATCAGTGGTGAATGTCAGTGGGAAATCTCCCCACGTCGCTGGGAGCGCAGTGGTGTGGGCTGTAGGTGCTTTTCTAGCCGGTGTCGTTATAGCGATAGAATATTTACTTCTCTTTGCAAAAGTCACTCCTGGTTTGGAGAAGGATTTTTCTGAATGGAAGGAAGAGGGATTTGTTGGCCTGAGACTCTGCGTTTCTCTGATCCACAGGCAGGAGCTGCTTACCGGGATTAGGCGCCGTGACTTTCTCGGTGGGGCTAAGCTTAGCGCTTGGACTCCGCATTTTCACTCCCAAGATGCTTTCCTGACGTGGGAGCCTGAGCTCGCTTTAGGCTGAATGATGAGTTTCTGTCTCATTTTGCTGTCCCGTGAGTGCAGCCTTTGTGTCACGAGACAGAGCTCTCGGAGACCCTGCTCGGGGTAACATCCATCAGAAACGCTGAGGCGGTTCCATAGGTTGAATCTTGTTCACCTGCCTTAGAATCACGTCTCTCTCAGGGGTGCCTGGCTCTTAACGACCCGCAGAAGGGTTGTGGCCTGGCTGAATAAAAATAAGCTGTTCTTTTCGTCATTTATATTAAAACTGCTGCAAATGAAGTTTAATTAAAGAAGGAGAATATCAAACTTTATCTTTCGACACTAAAATGATGCAGATTTTTCGAATACATTTTAGGCATATTTGCATAGTTAACTTATCCCCCCCCCCCCCGCTCCGTTATCTTGAGTCATAGATCATTTTTTCCATAAGCTTTAAAAGCATGGTACTGATTATGCTCCCAATAATGCAAGAAAATGTGTCTTTGTGTACTGGTGTTAAAAGGCCCTAGGCTTTGTCGTTGGCTTTGTTATGTATATTGTAGAATTGGGCTTGCCAACATCTGTTAGGAGTTAAGAACTTCAGCTTTTTAAACAGAATTACTTTTCTATACATTTTCTGGGATAATGACGGATAGCTGTATGGGAGGAATCCTCTCCTGATAGGAAAAAAACCTGTCTTGATTGTATACTTGCTAAAATATTGGAGTTGCTGGGGTAATATACATCAAATGTGCCGTTACTGTTGCAGTCGTAATGTAGCTTGTGTGATAGGCGCTATTTACAAAATATTCATTAGTTTATACAAAATTTTGAGTAGTTTATTGCATATTTTTGTTTATTTTTTTTTTAATATTATGTCATCAGGTGAATGAAACAGTGAAGCGAGGATGGGACATTAATATGTACTCCCTTTGTGAGGAGTCTTCTCTCTCATTTCTTAATTTCAACTCGGGGTTCTCAATTTTATTTGTTTGCTTTTAATACATGATTTCCTCTGCCTTGCCCAGTCTGACAGTGATCTTCACGGTGGAAAGGTGACTGTTGTTAACCGACTACCCAAATGCCAGGCTGTAGTGACACCGTCACGACTGCTAAATGCATCGTTGATCCATGGGGATATTTATGTGCTTCGTGTAACTCCTCACACTTGTGTGTTATTGGGTCGTCGTGTGGTTATTAGGTTATCTGCTTGTTACGTTTCAGACTGCTCATTTAAGCATCAAGTTCATACTTCATAAAAATATACTGAATACATACACGTTATTTTAGTGGTGCTAATGCGGTTTGGAGGTTTTGCGTACTCTGCCCATCTCGGGGCAGCACCTCTTGATTCAGCACTGGGGGAGCCACTGCTTGTTCTGTCAGCGGTTGGTTGAGTAAGGGAGGGGAGCTCGGGTTTGGTGCGAGTTGTTTAGGGTTTGGGTTTTTTCCCTGAGGTTTCTTCTTCATTTTCAAAGGAGGAAAACCGTCTTTCACCAGAATTTATGGATGTAGACAGGCTTTTCATTCATTTGCTGAGTGCTTGAATTCATTTTAAGACAGATGAAACAACAAACTGGGAGAATGCTAATCTGTATTGAAAACAAGAAAAATCAGTGCAAACCAGTCTGTTCTTGTCTACTCTCGTTTATTGTTATAAATGCTGCTTTAACCAAAATCTGCTTTTGTGTGTACAGTTCTGTGGGCTTAAAATGACTGGCAAGCGCAGTTTTATGAATTAGCCAATGACTGGCTCACTGAATACATTTTTCAAACCCGCTGTGGGTCTTGCCCGGCTGCGTGCTCTCCTGAGCCTGCGACTGCTGCCTCTGGGGGCTGCCCGTGACGGCTGCCTGGAGGTCTCAGCTGGAGCAGAAAGAAGCTGCTGCTGGTACCTGGGAGGCTGGATCCCCTTTCTTGCACAGCACGGAGGAAACCTCTGGCCTGATTTTGTATGTAGGACTAGCTGTTAGATTTTTTCAAAACTTTCACTGCTCAGCGTTAGGCTGCAGGAGCGCGAGGAGGCTAGGCTGTGTTTTAGTAGAATTCTCTGTGGTTTCAGACATAATCAGGTCTTTGTAAAAGAAAATTATCCCTTTTTTTCCTATGGAAATGTTCACTTATGATTTTATGTACTGTATTTTTATAGTATTTTTAAACGTGTTACAAACTGAAGCCATGGGAAGGCTGCTGCAGTAGTGAAATAGTTGCAAGCGTAGTCAGAGAAGCCTTACTGCCTAAACCATTTAAACCTAGACTGGTTGAAAACTATCAGATGTAATAAAAGGTATTAATCCTGTGTGAACTTGTGGCGACTTAAGTGATTATGGTATGTTTTAAAGAAGGAAGCCCTTCATTATGTGCATTATGGTTTAGGCTCCCCATTTGTAGTGTATGAGATAGGATTGCTTTCAGTTAAGAAAGCTTTTGTGAAAACTGAAAGCCAGGAGGTGTGTTCCATTCTCACTTTCATTAAAAGGCATTAAATTAAAGCAAATATTCCTCCCTCGTGTTGATTCTCTGCAGCATTTGACATCTACCCAGGAGCAGAGACCTGAAAAAGCGCTGGCTGCAGGTACCAGCTTTGTGTTTTTCGTCGCCGTTTCTCACCTTGGCTTGGTAAGAAACCCCTAGTGGTAATAAGATGGATTTTAAAGAATTTCACGTGAGTTGTGCTGTCTCCCCGGTGAGATGGTGCCTGTTCCTGTAAGGGGAGGCTGCTCTGGGCAGAGTAGTTGTTCCCGGGACCGACTTTGAGTTAACCTTTCGAAAATACTATTTTTTTTTCAGAGTAACCCATAAAAATATTTTCAGAGTTCCGTGTTCTTCTGAGGGCTCAGTTGCGAAGTTCTCATACTAAATAACGCCTTTTTAGAAGGTGATGCAGTGCGTGTTTATAGTTGGGAGGAAGATGCCTGTTGATTTTTAAAGAGATTTGTATCTGGTTCTGACAGTATTTTTGCTGAGGAAGGATGGTGCTGGGTGTGTTTTCTGTCTCACCAGTACGTCTGTGTGTTACAGTCTGCTGGAGAAGTTTTGAAAATTATTGGAAAGGGAAGAACCAGGTGGATTTCTGTGATGTTGAGGGTAGCACCAGGGATATTTTTCTAGATGTTGTTCCTTTCTCCTGATTCGGAATCAAAGCCACGGGGCTGGGATGCTTTCAGGCATCTCAAGGTGCTCATTGGAAATGCTCAGCCCATTATAGAGGAGCAGATCCCCGGTGTGTGTCCCCCGGCCCCGCTCCCAGGGTGGGTTGGAGACTGGGTGCTGTTTGGGGTGAGGCGGTGGGAGGGTCTGGGACCCGGCCACCCCTGGGGATGGGGAGAGCAAGAGGGACCGGGACCCGGCCACCCCTGGGGACCTGGATCCTGGGGATGGGGGCAGCAAGAGGGACCGGGACCCAGCCACCCCTGGGGATGGGGGCAGAAAGAGGGACCAGGACCCGGCCACCCCTGGGGACCTGGATCCTGGGGATGGGGGCAGAAAGAGGGACCAGGACCCGGCCACCCCTGGGGACCTGGATCCTGGGGATGGGGGCAGAAAGAGGAACCGGGACCCGGCCACCCCTGGGGACTTGGCTCCTGGGGATGGGGGCAGCAAGAGGGACCAGGACCCGGCCACCCCTGGGGACTTGGCTCCTGGGGACCTGGCGCTGGGAGCCGCTGGTCACCCAGTGCCTGTGCGTGGCTGCAGTGACCAAGGCTTGTCACGATTGTGGTCTCAACAGCCGTCATCCTCACTAGGTATATCTGTCAGATTTTGGATTCTTAGTCTTCTGCAAAGTTGTCTCTCGCACAAAAAAGTTGAAATAGTGACTTGGTTCGAAGGGATAAAGCACTTAATCTTGCTCCATAACCTCTGAAAATAAGAACATTTAAATACAGCCTTTACTAAATAGAGGTGATGGAACTTGGTGTTCGTTAATTACAGGTGATGCAGAAGAACCCATGGCTTTGCTAGCCCTTCTCAGCAGCCCCTCACCGCGGTCCGTTTCAGGTCAATGGCCCCTATGTTTAGCAAAATATTGTATCAGAGAGAGCATACTCTGAACAAGTGCTAATAGCTGGTAGATACTTCAGTGTTTCGTCTTAGGAATAGGCTCTTCTCCTTGTTTCAGCAGTACCTGAGACACGGATGCTCTGGGTGTCACCCCGGGTTATTGCTCTGGCACAGACCGCCGCTGACTGGCGAGCCCTTGGCTTTTGCAGCAGTGTCCTTTTTTAATCGATCTGAGAAGGTTTAGAATTTGATAGTTGGAAAGATTCCAGATTTCATCTCCCTATTTTGCCTGTCCACTGTGTACAATAAGGCAAGTTATAGCCCCGAATGCCGTTGGTGCCTGTCCTCTGGAGCTCATTTGACACCTCCGGGAGAGGTGGTCGGACTGGGCTGGAGAGTGTGTGTGACAGCCCGGGCTGTACCTGCACCGCTTGGCTGTTGCTCCCATTTCAGTGGTGAAAACAGCTGAACTGGAGCAGTGGACTGTCCTTCTGCTGAACTGGGGTGAGTTCAGAGTGGTGCGTGTGTTCACAGTTTGAAGCTCCAGTTATATTTAAGCTTTGTGCTTTAATTCCTGTTTCTAATACAAATAAAAGCTGTACGGGAAACCATTTGTGTCAGACTTTCTTTTTTCTAAAATAAAATTAAAGGCAATGAAAGTAAAGTTTCAACTTCTTTTCCTTCCTCCCCCCTTCCCCCTTCCAGCTTTTTTCCCCTTATAATGTTTAGATTGATGGATATTTGTGTTGTAGTTAAATAGGCTTGCTTTAGCCACTCAACACCAGCACCGCGTTCCATTAGGGGACATCACCGCTCCAGCATGTCGGAGTGCACAAAGGAAATAGCTGAGAAATAAAAAAAAACCCCAACCCAACAGTGCTAATATTTCCTTTCAATGTACTTTCGTATTTTAAATGGTAGTATAAAAAGCAATTTTACTTCTAGGTGACCTTGTTGCAGTGGTGTTGTGGCAGGAAGCTCCGGGAGGGTGCCATACGGCGTTTCTGTAGCGTGGAAGCTCACAGGAATACATCTGTGGCACGGTTCTTTGGGATGCACTTCAGAAGTGTTTTATCACTCCGTGGTATCGAGCTTTTCTGCTGTTGTCAGCACAGACTTGAAAATTCAGATAAAAAGTACTAGTAATGATGAAAATTTTAATTAAATGTATCTATCTTTCAGTAATGACTTCTGAAAATGTGTTGTAAAAATAACATCTAACAATGAAAACAAAGCTTGAGTCATAAATGCTGTTTGTTCTGCCTTTTCCAGTGTTAAAATGAGCATATTGAAATGCATCGCACTGTTTTAAAGCATTACAGTCTGAACACTTGCAAGAGAATTACAAACTTAAGTGGGAATTACCTTGATCGCCCTGCGGAAGCTGTTGCTACAGGGGCTTGTGCAGGGCAAAAGCCTGAGACCTTCTTGGGGAGAGGTGGGCCCGTGGTGTGGGTCCCTGGACATGGTGCTTGGTGCTGGAGATCCCCGAGGCGCTGATCTCTGAGTGGAGAGCAGGGGTTCCTCAGGGACCTCGCTGTCCTGCTGGTCCGTGGTGTGACCAGCATGGCAGGACAGGCATTTTTTAATTGAGGAAAAACCAGCCAACCTCCACTGTGATCCCGGTCTGTGGTACCAAAAGAACTGACGCTTCAACCCCAGAGCACAGCACAGTTTGTGTGGAGAGGAAATTACACTTGGGCATGAAAACCAGGTAGTGTGTTAAAGAGGTCCATTTCCCTACAGGGGAAGGTGTCGATGCTGAGGAGACTGTATTTAATGGTGCAGTCAAAACTGTGAAAAAAAGTGTTCCAGTTTTGGTGTTCTTTAATACAATTCATCCAGCATTTCAAAAGGCAGTGATGACAAACGGCTGGCAGAGATGCTCGTGACCGCTGACAGCAGTTTCACTGGATGCCAGTATGGAAAGTGTCCTCACCCAGTCTGCCCAGTACAACCTGGAAGGTTGTTCTTTAAGCATTTTGCAGCTGTAAAGCTGATTGTAATGCCTTGGGATTCTTCTTTTAACCTCTCTTAAATTATCTTTCTCTCTTTTTCTTTTTGATTTTTTTAAAGATAACTTTCTAATGCAAAATATTACATTGTGGCATTTACTTTGAGCTATTAGTGTCTTTCAGAATGCACATTTATTGAGAATTCTAGTTAAAATTGGTTAAAACTTGTAGTAGCAATTAAAGTGAACCCCTAGGTCACGCTTTAAAATACAAATGGCAGGTGTGAATTATAAAAAGCGGTGATGATATTGATTCCTTCTTTTTCCCACATTTGGTGGCTTTTTAAAAAATATAAATCCTCAGTAAAATGGATTTTTCCAAGAGTTGCTTCTCTCATTGGTGGTGGTGGTGGTTCGTCACGGGCCAGCTCCAGCGAGGAGCGTGCAGGGGACGTGACTCGTTTGTCACCCTCGAAGAATTTGGGAACAGTCTGAAACAAAGTGCGCAGTGTGCAGACAGCAGGAGAGACATCCCGGCCTCGTGCAGTCCCTCTGAATCTTGTCTTTCCTGGAAAAGATGTGTTTCAAGTGGAGTTTTTAGGGCTGGCTGTTGGGCAGGGGCCGTAACATGGGCTCACGGGTGGTGCTTGGAGCGGGTTTGAGGCTGGGGCTCCATCACCTGGTGGTGGTGGTGGGGTGTCTTTGAGAGGGGACCCCGAGATCCTCAGGGACTGTCGAGGCTGGTGGCGGTGGTTCCTCCTGGGACTCTGTTGTCCCTCTTGGCCAGCTCTGTCCTGTGAAGCAGCAGAGAAAACATGTGGAACCACTGTTACCACCTTCCAGCTCACCCGCTTTGGGAGCTACTGGGGTTTTCCCTCTCAGGTTTCAAGATGCAGTTTTTTTTTGCAGGTATGAGACTTTTGAAGATTTTTTTTGGTATTTAACGAGCTAGTTTTTGAAATAAAGAAACTTTTCTTCTCAAATTTCTGTCTTATATTTTTCTGCTCATTTTGATTGCTTTGACATTTGGTTTGTAGAAAATTTATCACAAAATAGGGGTTTAGTTTCAATTGAGAAAAAGGAATAGGTGAATTGCAGTATTTTGTTTTATAGATAAGTAATAGAAAGATGAATGCAGAGAAAATGAAATAATGTGTTTGTAGTTGTCTCTTGTAGAATGTTTTTCAAGGTCGTTTCTTGTCTCAAAAAATTTTTAACCCATCTTTAAAGATGTAACGTTTAATGTAAAAAAGCTTACGGTGCTTATCTCTCGTTGTAGCTTCCAATAAAGGCCGGCCAGCAGAACACCCACACCAAAGTCAGTACGGAGCATAACAAGGAATGTCTCATTAACATTTCCAAGTACAAGTTTTCCCTGGTCATCAGTGGTCTCACTAATATCTTAAAAAATGTTAACAACATGGTAAGTCTTCTCATTTTGGATTGTTGGATGATTTTTCAAAATGGTTGTTATTTATTCATATTACACAATCTGCAGAGGGTCATTTGAGATCTAGGCAAATTGTTACTTGCCTTTTACACTGCATTTTTTTCTTTTTGTCCTCGTGCTGAAGTTCAGCAGCAGCACCGAGCTGTGTTACGTAGAAAGGTGATGAGATGAGATAGTTGTGGCAGAGAGATCTGGGGAAGGTGGTGCTTCAGGGCAGCCTGCTGTTGGCCATGAGAGCACACTGTGCTTGGGGGTGTGTGGGGCTCTCCGAGGAGCGGGGACACAAAGGTACTCGCTGAGCAAGGTTTAGGTACCCGGAGAACGTGCTGCTTTTGGGATGGAGGGGAGGCTGCTTCCCATCGTGTGGGAAGGTGCTTCAGGTGGCCAGGGCAGTGCAGAGGAGCGCAGCAGGAGATGCTGAGCAGCACCACAGAGGTGGGTTTCCCCCTCTTCTGTCCTGCCAGGAATCATCTTGGGAGAGAAGGAAGGGAGAAAGAAGGGAAAAGGATTTAAAACTTCGGTAGGCTGTTTGGATGTTTTAATATTTGTGTGTGTATAATATGTATATATATAAACAACCAGATGAATTTCAGTCAGAACCTTGTAAGAAAAATCCTTGAAAACAATCTCTTGTCTGATACTGCCACCATAGACCCGTACCTCCAAAGGGACACCCTTCGAGGCAGTAAGAAAAGGGAATGACAGTTGTGTGGGAGCGATACACATCTCTTCCGTTTACTGTTCGGTATGGATCGCAGCCTCTCCTTAAACCATTTAATCTGATGCTGGAGGGCAGGGCGCTGGTGGGAAGGGATGAAATTCAAGGTGATTTTTCTACAAGTTCCCAAAGAGAAATCTTCAGAGCCAGGTGCCTTAGTAGATGGTTCCCTTCTGCGTACTGGGTTTTGTTCTGCCTCCGAGGGAACCATAAAACGATTCCTGAAATCCATCAAAATATTTGACTCATCAGTATCACTAGAAGTGTCTTTTAAAATAGATCTCAGTGGAACCAAAGAGAAGAGAAACCTAGAAAAAAGATAAATGAATGTGAATGTACATTGTGGTGACTCTAGAAAAATAATTATCGCCATCAAGTTGGGTAAATGGAAAGTTTAGGAATCCGTTATAAGGAGAAAGATGCAGTTGATTTTCTTCTTTCAATATGGTCTAGTTTTGGGTTTGTCATGAGGAAAGTTTAGTTCATGGAGTTTTGAAGCCATGTGGTTTGTGATCATGTGGAATCTCCATGAACAAGTACAGAACTGGCCGAACTCTAGCAGGACCTTTTCCTTATGGTTTTAGTAAGAGAGTTTGCAGTCAGCTCCTTCGGATGTCGGTTGTGTAGAGATGTGCATCTGCCAGAACACTGCAAAGGGCTGATAACATCAGAAAATAGGTTGCCCTACTGCTAGGGAGTTTAGGCTGCTTAAAGCTACCTGTAGTCCCTTTTGAGAGAGAACTTATTTTAATTAAACTCCATAGGCATGAAGGAGTGTGTGGATGCGTAAGACGCCTGTCCGGTAAATGAGAACACTATACAGCAAAGACAAGTTTCTGTATGTGATATCTAGATCTGGAGAGGACAGACCGAGCTAAAAATGTCAATCAAAAAAGTCAATGTTTGCTTTGCCACTGAGGAACAAGACTTAACGTTTTTTCTGTTTGATGGCCTGAGGTCCTGTATGAATCAGCAATACTCGGGAAGGGTTTCTGTAGCTGAAGCAGACCAGGCCAATGGACTGTCACAGTGGTCTGACGCTTAGAAACAAGTCTTGAGGGTTTGTGCTCTGCTGAAGCTCAGACCTAGTTGAGCTCAGCTCTCCCATGGTTCAAATACAGCTTCCTTTGGGTGACTTCTGCACGTGTTCCACGTCTGGGCAGTACTACCAGTATATTTTTGGTTAAATCTTTTCTGCTTCATTTTGCTGTCTTAATATTGCTGGAACTAGTCACTATTGTTAGCAAGAGAGTTGGGCGCTGTGGGAAACACCCGATGGAATTCTGCCTCCTCCTGGGTCTGAAGGGTGGCATTGTTTTGGGGGGGGTGTCTCACGTGTTTCTTCCTGTGGTCTGTGCTAAAATTTGCAACACTTTTGTAAGCTCTGGATATGGATTTGTTGTAGCATCAGTTCTATTAAAATGTTGGCAATGAAGTACGTAATTGGAAAAGAGTCAGCAGTAATTGATACCAAAATAGTGTCTGAAAAGGTATAACCTTCATTTCTGGGTAAATCCTAGGCCTGATGGAGCTGCGGGGCTGCGGTACTTCCAGTCTTACTTTGCAGTAACTGTTTGTTCCTTACCAGATTCGGCATTGCAGACTGGCCAAGGGTATTTCCTCAGCAATAAGGTTTTAATTCCTATTTTAAACTAATTTTTACTGGCTTGATTTCTAAACTCGAGGAGCCATAACTTACTGTGCCGCTTTGCTATGTTACTTGAGTGCGTTACAAGTTAAATTTCTGTGTCTCAGATGAATCCATATCCTTTCTACTTCTAGAGAATATTTGGAGAAACTGCTGAAAAGAATTTATATCTATCTCAGCTGATTATCTTGGATACACTGGAAAAATGTCTGGCAGGGGTGAGTAGGCTTGCTTAAGCAATTGCTAACTTGGAATCAAATGAGTTAGAGACTACAAGTCAAATGCTTGTGAATCTATTATTACTGGTACTAAAGTTAAAACTCATCTGACTTAGAGTGAAGTAGAATTAATACCATTTAAAAAAATACTAAAACTTCCTATAAATGCAAGTATTCGATAGAACTGATAAATTAAGGATTTGTGGGGTGCTTTTTCTTGCCTAAAATTAGTGATTTTTTTTCAGCTACGTAGATACAAGTAAACTTTTGAATTTGTCCTTATAACTCTACAAATTAGTTGAATAGTAAGTAGTGATTTTATTTTTATAATTTGTTAAGAAGAATTGCACACAACTGTACTCAGAGACATGTGTCAACAGGGAAGACACAAATCCAAACGAAGAATTAGATGTAGTTATGAAGCTTTGCTAGATTTTTATAAGCTTCGAAAGCTTGTGGCATAATCTGCTCAGTGTTTTTTGAATAGACGCATGAAAACATTTTCATCCCATAATTTAAACTGGGAAAGTAATATGATAGTAAATCATGTTAAAAGTAAAAGTTTAATGCTAGTAAGTTTCCTGCAGATGGGGATGATTTTTCTTTCAGTTTCTTAAAACTTGCATTTGGTGGTGAAGTATTTTTTTATGTACTGCTTTATCCAGCAGAAACTTTGCTATCACTGCTCTGAAGATTACTTTCGCAGGTGTTTCCTAGATTACATGAGTTAACCGTGTCCAAGCTTCCACTGGGAGCCCAGTGCTGAGTTTTCCAGTCGGAGCTGTGCTGGGAGGCAGTTTGCTGGTACCTCGGGGACGTACGACTTACTGTGCAGAGCTGTGTGATTGCAAAGCCAAACCTCTCTCGGCAGCATTTGCCATGGTTTATTCCTTTAACAAGAAAGGAATTTTTTTTTTAAAGCTGTATTCCTGGATGGATGTCATGAAACCATCTAAGCTCTTTGCTGTTTCCCTGCAACAGTTTTTGAAGGTTCTTTCTTTATAAGGTAATGGCCTTATTATGGTTAGATTTGTCAAGCGGCATATCTTATATTAGAGTGCTAAAACAGTCTGAGTAATTGTGGATTCTTCTAAGTTCACAAAAGATCCAGGTAAATGCATTTTCCAGAGTAATTTTCAGCTTTCACAGCTGAGGTAAATACCTCTTTTTGGTACTACTTGTGGCTTTGATCCAGTGAGTCGAAAAAACTCTTTCAACTTCGGAAAATAATTCTTTTAATATAATTCTTACATGCATATTGTTTGAAACGTTAGCGTTTTTTTTTCCTGATAGATGATGGTATTTGAACAGCCTATGATTGCTCTGAATACTTCTTGCTTTGTCGATTCAAACGAGAGCAAGTTGAGCCAGTATATGTTTAATCAGACCGAGCCAAAGTTCTATACAAAGAGCGTTGTGTTCTGCGATATCTGCAGCCCTGTTTCTCGCTCGCTGGTCTTGCTCAATGTTTCATCGAGTTCTCATGGCAACAGGACTCAGGTCAACTAAGTGGGAGTCTCTGAAACTTCCCAATTCCCCATGGTAAATTCATTGGTAAAATTTTAGAAAGCTTTAATGCTGACCCTTCTGTTAAAACTTGCTCTTAGTAGAGCAAAGTTTCACTTTGAATTCTTTTGTAAATAGTTTCCTTATGTCTCATACTGTGCAAACTGGCAAAAATGAGATTTTTCTTTTGCAGGAAAGTTAAGCCATTTTTGACTCGTATAGAGCAATCCCAGGCAAGAGCAAGGGAGAAGCACCTTTTTTTCGGTTCATTTTTTTTAATATAAAATATTTGCTGTCAAAATACAGTGGTTAGAATAGTACCCAACAAGAAGTAAGGGTGGGGCTTTGCCCTTTGAGCTCCAGTCAAAGCCAAGATGGTTAATGCTCCGCTGCTCGTACTTCACACAGATCAATGGGGTGCATTCGTCAAAACAGAAATGTGTTTTACTTCAAAAACGAGTTTGATGTTTTGCTTGATACTTGATGACATTGATCAACTTGCTGTCCTACAGATTTTGGAGACTTAACTGAAAATGTAAGATGGTTTGAATGATACGGATTATTGTTCGAATGGCAAGAAGCCTCTTTCAGCGTAGATGACTTACGCTGTGGGCAGTGGTAGCCCGCAGGCAGAGTGAGAAGCCCAGATTCCAGCCCTGTGCCTACTAGTGGCAGATGCTCCTTTTTTTTTTTTTGGCCTCCAAACTTACAAAACGGAATTTCATGAAATACCGAATGTTTCTTTCCAGCAACCAAAGGACACCATGCGACTAGACGAGACGATGCTGGTCAAACAGCTGCTGCCAGAAATCTGCCACTTCATCCACACGTACCGGGAGGGGAACCAGCACGCAGCCGAGCTGCGGAACTCTGCCTCGGGGGTTCTGTTCTCTCTCAGCTGCAATAACTTCAATGCCGTCTTCAGCCGCATCTCCACCAGGTGGGTGTTTCTCAGCAGCCTGACTTGGTGTATTAGAAGAGCTACTCAATGCTGGTGTCTAGAGCATCTGTCATGAATTGCAGTCTTCCTAATTTCAGACAAGTTAACTGTTTAAATGATATTTAGCAGATAGTTCTTTGGTGAAATTCCCTCTACCTTTCAAAATTTGACTTGAGTTTCAGGTTACAAAACGAACCTGGTTGGTATCCATTCTAGGTTGCTGTGAGCTGCATTTACTGCTTTTTTAATTTGCCTTCTTAAGTACAAGTCAAATGCAGTTCTAGAGTGAAAAGAATGATAACTCAGCTGAATAACTTGAGTAAGTTCTTGCGGGTGCAAGGTGTTTTGGGAAAAAAAACAGGATGCTGAAGATAATGGGTTGTATCTATTCACTTATCAATTTCCAATGCAAGATTGCTGATTGTCTACAGCTGTGTTGGAGCCCTGAGGCTGTTTTCCTTCCTAATTTTTCCTGCTTGAAGGCTTTTATGTTAAATCTGTCTTATGCCTGAAGGGGACAAAACAGCTGGACTGTTTGTTAGTTGCTGGAAAAGGCCTGTTTGTCTTCTGACTGACCTGAGTCTCACAGCACGTTTACTGTAAAATAACTGTCTTTGCTGCTGTTCTAAGTGAGAAGAGGGACAGGCCCAAGGTTTCTGTCTGTTCTTTGCTCTTTTTGCCCCATTCCAGGTCTTTCTGATGCTTCAGCGTTTGCCAGTCCACTAGAGCTGTGTATTAAGCTCTCTATTACTGAAATACTTTGATGTTTTTTGAAAGTTGCTTTAAGTAGCTGAGCTGTAACAATGTGTGATAAGAGTGAACGTCATCCTTGGTTTATTAAAAGTGGAGCTTGGGCAGCCTTATGTGGTCACATAGCAATGAGTGTGCCAATTTAATTGAAGCAAAGATTTATATATTCCTTATAATGTAAAAACAATTCCATTCCAATATTTTTTAAAATATTTGCATTTTAGAAGTCAGCGTAAAATTATTTAATGATTTGAAATTTTAAGTATTTTAAAAACTTTTACAGAGCCTTCAGTAACTTCTGTTTCAAGAACATAGAGCTGGCAGCTAGTGTAGAGGATGTGGTTTTACTCAATAGGTTGATTATGTTTTGTTGCTTATGGAAATGGAAGCAATTTCTTTTGCTCCTTTTATAGGAAGTATTTTTCAGTTGAAATTTTTTGTCAGTCATTGAATCTCGTCCACGGAGCTGTATTTATTCACGTGTCTGTAGCATGGCTTAGTTCTCAAGCTCCAAAGCCCTTCTGACTGTCCGTCTGAGATGGAACATAGTGCTTTTCCCCAACCTGCCCTTCACTTCAAGACGGGCTGTGCGTAAATAGTTAAATATTTGACCAGTTGTTGCTGATCTCCACGGGGGTCAGCTCGCCGACAGTCAGCGGTGCTGCTCTCTTGACCTCTCCTTCCTGTTTAGGCATATTTCTAGGCCTTGTGCAGCAGCTGGGGGATTTTTGGCATGAAAAGCAGAGCAGTGGGGACCTTCCCATTCCCAGCGAGGGCTGTTAAGTTTCCCTGGCGTTGGAGAAATGAAGAACTGCTTTTGTGTGTAGTACTAGAAATCGCATTCCGTGTCTAAAACACATCTGTAGCTTTGGAACGAGACGTGGCAATCTTCAGTTTGTGCGAACAGATGATTTAGTTATTAGTGGCTTAGTATCTGATGAGATGTTTAGTAAATCATCTAGTACAAAAGTGTGAAAAGCTGCCATTGTGTTTAAAATGACGTGATTCAACTTCATCCTATTTCTTTTGCCCAGAAAAACATGTCCCGTCTTTAGCTTACAGAGAGCGGTTGGTTGTAGTTCAGCGATATCAAGTACCATCAGTCACGGCTTTGCTCTTGAGAAATCAGCTGGGGCAAGAGGTGCTGCCAGGGAGCAGTGGTCTGAAGGTGTCGTGATTCCATGAACTGAATATTTAGATGAAATATGACAAGATCACTGCTACACTGTGGTAGATAACAGAAGGATTTAGGCAAATCTTGAGCATAAAGAGACTGTTGCCAGATGGTGTTGGTATTTTGTAAGACATCACTGGTATTTCTAGATGCATTTTCAGTATGGAATAAGACTATAATATTAACTCCTAATCATGCAAAGTCTGTCTTTCATTTCTAAACCTGGAAAAGTTTAGCGGAGGAGATCATGTTATATGAGGAGATGATATAATATTGCCCTGCTCTGCAAATGTATAGAATCCTAGGTACATGTTCATACCTGTCTGACATGCTCCGATTGAGACGTTAGTTTACTTTGCGTATTTTTAGATTACAGGAACTGACTGTTTGTTCAGAAGATAATGCTGATGTTCATGATATTGAACTTTTACAGTACATCAGTGTGGATTGTTCAAAACTGAAACGACTCTTACAAGGTATGATTTGAGCCTGTGTTTTGAAATGGTTTTACCTGAATATGGCTAGTTAGAGATGACACGATGATATTGATATGTATATCTTTTTATTGCTGTGTTTTACTCCAAATAGCCATATATTTACCAAAATATTAAAAAATACTTAAGTAGCATAAAGACTTTGGTTTAAAAACTGCTTTGCACTTCAAATGGCTTTTATAATGTGTTGCTTTTTAGAACCAGGTTTCTTTTCTAAATGCAGAAATGTTTTACCTTTACAGAGACTGTTTTCAAGTTTAAAGCCCTTAAGAAAGTAGCTCAGTTAGCTGTTATCAACAGTCTTGAAAAGGTAGGTATTTTAATATTTATCTTCTGTTTCATTGGTTATTTGCAGACTTTATCTAATTTAGGAATAGTTGTGATTCAGTAATTTACTATGAAATATATGTTGGTGCATCCCTTTGCATATGTTTCGCAAGGAATGTTGAGTGATTAGAATTAAGAGTAAAATCTCTTCATTTAAATACATAATTCAGAAAAAATATTAAGCTCTGGAATGTAAAGATGTTTTGTGTTACCTGCAGGCATTTTGGAACTGGGTTGAAAACTATCCTGATGAGTTCACAAAGCTGTACCAGACCCCGCAGACTGACATGGCTGGTAAGGCAGAACAAACGACATCGTGTTCAGAAGTTGGTTTCTCAGCATCTCCGCACTCGCGTTTTGTCCCCTCTTCGCTGCTTGTGCAGCCTGCAAATAAGAAACTAATTTGTGTCGAGCTTTGTCAGGGCAGGCAGGAATACATCACTATCTCTTTTATCTCCTGACTTGCCTTTTAATGTGGTTCACAACACAAAGAAATAAACCCCAAAAGATGGAAACTCTTTAGATACATATTTTTCATCTTGATATGGGAAAAAACTCTTAACAGAACATCACCTGGATTTGTCTCTAGTCAAAAAGCGGAAAATTTATATTTTCAGGAAAACCATGTCTTTAACTGGGTTGATTTTTATCCCCAGTAATGTGCGAAACAGAACTTTTTTCTGCGTAGGTGGAGCTATCCCTCTGCTCTTTTGTACCTATTCTTTACCTTTTCATAATTAAAATTGGTATTGAACTAATTTGGGGTTATATTTTATGCAGATTGTGCAGAGAAGTTGTTTGACTTAGTGGATGGCTTTGCTGAGAGCACAAAACGTAAAGCAGCAGTTTGGCCACTGCAAATCATACTCCTGGTCCTGTGTCCAGAGATAATCCAAGATATAGCAAAGGATGTGGTAGAGGAAACTAAAATGAACAAGGTAACAGAAGAAAAGTATGTGAATTCTGGCTCTTGATTTCTAGAGGATGCTTGTCTTTGCTTATTTTGTATTTCAGGTGTATTTTATTTTGTCTTTCCTGTCAGAAAAACACGATGTTGTTTGTTTTTAATGTTGAAGGATCTAAACACCCTGACCACAGATTGCCAGAGCTCTGGTTATAACTATTCCTGATTTGAATTCTGCAGAAACTGTTCCTGGACAATCTCCGGAAAGCCCTTGCCGGCCACAGTGGGAGCAGGCAGCTGACGGAAAGCGCTGCTATCGCTTGTGTGAAACTGTGCAAAGCATCTACCTACATCAACTGGGAAGATAATTCCGTCATTTTCCTACTAGTGCAGTCCATGGTGGTAGATCTTAAGGTAAAAATGTCTGTTTCCTAACTCAGTGAAGAAATTTGAGTTTTAAAATAATGAAATAGACTTTGAATTTCTCCTGAATTGAATATCTTAGTGTTTTTCAGTGAAAAAGTTTTGTATTGAAAGTAGACAAGAATAATCTTGGTATCTGATATATATATTTGTATTTCTTTGAAACATACAGAATTTGCTGTTTAATCCAAGCAAACCTTTTTCAAGAGGCAATCAAAATGCAGATGTAGACCTTATGATTGACTGCTTAGTCTCCTGCTTCCGCATAAACCCTCATAATAACCAACACTTCAAGGTGAGAACACTGCTTACTGGTAAGTCATTCTCCACGTCCTGTTGATGACCTGTCAATTGGAAAAGATGTGCTAACAGCGGCTGGAAGCTCATAAATAACTTCAACTGTATAAATATCCCTTAAAATTAATCTCTGCGTGTTTTTGTAAATCTTTTCTTGTCTGGTTAGACTTGCTTATGTTTAGATTTGACAGCTTTGTCAATTTAATAAAACGGCTCCAGTATGTTATTCAGTGTGATAAGAAAGAAGGCAAAGAAGGTGGTGTTCCTAAATGGCTTTTATGTATTTTTTTTGTAGATTTGCTTGGCACAGAATTCCCCATCAACATTTCATTACGTACTGGTAAATTCACTCCACCGAATAATCACAAATGTAAGTTCTGAAAGTATTTAATCAGCCCAGCAATCTGTGGCTTCTGTGCAGATCGGTATCTGCTTGTTAAATGCAATGTGACTAGTAAACCAAATCTTGTAGCCTGTATCCACGCAGCAAGAGGTGCTTGCTAGTGAGGAAGGACATAGAAATCTTTGTTCATATTGTCCACCAGTTGGATCCCCAGTTTGAGAGCTCCTATTCCCATATAAAATTTCAACATAAATATATTTTAATACCTCTAATGTAGGATGACAAATGAATCTTATGTTCTCTAGTTTTACAGTAGGTACTGCTTTATTGGCACTTGAAAAACACCCTCAGGACCTTCACCGTTACACCCCCTGCTACAGCTTCTAGTGCATTGACATGGGCGCTGAGGGGAAGAGCTGGCCTCAGGGCTGTGCGCAGGGATTTGATCCAGCATGAAAATCAATAGTGTGAAGTTGTAGTAAATGCTCAGTGCCAGAAATATTTTGAAAGTGGGTGCAGTTGTTTGTATTCAGTGTGTTACTGTACCTTTAAGTTAGTTGTATTTACTAAAGTACAACTTCAGTTTTTATACTGTTCAGAAATACTTTTCTGATTGGTGTGAAAACAGAATCAGTCAGTGTTGAGCAACCAGCCTTACTTAATTTACATAACATTTTCTATTTCATTCATCCCAACATCATAATGAAAACACAGTATTTAAAAAAGGATTAGGCACTTTGACAAATAGGGGAGAAATGCTGCTGTGGGTGTGGTGGTGTATCTGTGGTGGAGTAATACAGCTTTTCAGGTATTATCAAGCACTGAAAATACCAATTTTCTGTTTTGTTTAGTGTGTCAGGATGAACTGAGTGCACATTATTTGTTTTGAAGTATTACTCACTAGCATTCCGTGTCCTGAAATCTACCGTGGTTTCCTGCCTTCATGGTTTCAGAGTTTGTGCTTGTTCAGAAAGAAGCGCAGTGTAGTAAGCAGTTCAGTTGGAAGGATTGCTTCTCTTACAACAGATGTAAACATTACGAGTTTTACAGTGAGAATGCAAAATTAACGTATCGGTAATACTGTGTAAAATACTCTTGTGTAAAATTAGTTATACCACTGCTTTGTAACTGTTAGAGCTGTAAAATAAACCGTATTGTGACTGGTTGGCGATCGGTTGGAGCGTTGCTGTGTTCTGTTGCAGTCGGCGCTGGACTGGTGGCCGAGGATCGACGCCGTGTACTGCCATTCCATGGAGCTGCGCAGCATGTTCAGCGAGACGCTGCACAAAGCCATCCAGGGCTGCGGGGCACACCCAGCCATTCGCATGACGCCGGTAAGACGCCTGAAGAAGCTGTTAAAACACAAACCCTTTGCTTTTCCCATGTCCCTATTCCATTCCAGCTCTTTTATTCATTAGCTTTAAGCTGGAAACTAGAGGGGGGAAGCGCATTGCAATCCCAAAAGCAGCAGAGCGCCTTTCACGCTCTGTGAACTCTGCAGGTTTCGGTGTAGTGACTGTTTCTAGCCAGTTCCTGACGTGTTTCTCAGTTTTCACACTGTTTTTAAACTGGTAGCATAGAAATACTTCTTCTGTAACTGTCTTCTGTGGCTGACTGCTCATTTTAAGCATTCTTGCTGTGTGAATGGTCAGGCAATATGTCCATTCTTGTTCAGTCTGAAAAACAAAAGCATTCTGTATGTGAAGATAATTTCTGAAAACTGCAGTGCTTTTACCATGACTAACACGAGTAGTTTTTCTTTTCATTAGTCTTGCTTGCTTTCCGTTGAGCAATTTGACTGTTTGGTCTTGATGACAGCAACAAAGTAAAAGATTTCTCAACCATTTTGTTCAAAACTTGTAAGTTTAGTGAAAATGACAAACAAGCTCGTGTTGTTGTTTGAGATCTTCACGAATAATAAACTAGACAAAATGGTTTAAAAAGCTGAGTTTCTAAAGAGTATTGTATTCTGTCTTGTGTTGGATATCCACAAGGGCAATTTTTTTGTCCAACTTGCTGTCTCGTAGTTATTTTGGTAGCTGTGTACTAATTTAATCCCTGCTGATACAAGATTAAAATTAATTAAAATATAAATTCTGTAAACTTACTGGAGAGTGATGAACGTCTTTTCGTCTGTGGACATACTGTGGATCAATTAATGCAAGTTCACTTTTCTTAAAATGTGTATTTATATGTGTATGTAACTGCTACATAGACTCCCTTACTGACAATCACTGTGATTTTTTTTTCCTTCCACCAGAGTCTTACATTTAAGGAGAAAATGACAAGCCTTAAATTTAAAGAAAAACCTACTGATCTGGAAACCAGAAGCTACAAGTTCTTGCTGTTATCCTTGGTAAAACTGATCCATGCTGACCCAAAGCTTCTGCTGTGTGTAAGTATATCAAACTATTCATTTATAGTAAAATTTACTTTCGAAGCTACTAAATGAATAAAAATTCAAAACATAAACCTGGCATCAAGGATACTTCCCTACTCATTCTTTTCTCTGGTTATAATGCTTCTGTGCTTTCAAAGGAAAAAGACAAAGCCAGAAAGAAGCTGTAAGAAATTGTACAGAACCAGAGAAAGAGAACGAAAGGAGAATAAAGCTCTGTAACTCTGCAGGGGATGGGGGGAGGACCGGGGAATAGAACAAGAAGAAAATTAAAATAAGGGAAATTAGTCATCATTTCAATGAGTGAAAAGACAGATGCGCTCTTAGATCTTCCGTTTTCTCAGGTCTGTTTATTGTTTAATTTAGAAATATTTCAATTCTGTTAAAGGTATGATATGCAAGGGGTATCATAGCTTAAAAATTAAGGAGGTACTCTCTTAAAGATCCAGAAATCCACCTAGTTTAATTCCAGGAATGCTGTCGTGGCGGTCAGGAACACGGTCAGTTATTAAAAAGTTTTACAACTTAAACATGCTTTCCTTTGTGCTTTTCAGAACCCAAGGAAGCAAGGGCCTGAGACGCAAGGCAGCACGGCGGAGTTAATCACGGGCCTCGTCCAGCTGGTTCCGCAGTCCAGCATGCCAGATATAGCACAAGAAGCCATGGAGGTGAGGGGTGGACGTTCTTCACGCCAAATGATTAGCACACAGACAAAGTAGGGCTTTTGTAGCACCTCTGGAGCATTGATTAGCTGTGAAGTTCTGTATCTCAGAGTTGCTCTCTATTGATCTTTTCCTAAATGTCTTCTACATCAGAAGTTTTACAGGAGAAAATTCCAAAAAGCGATTTGAGCTGCCTCTTGTGACCGCCCTGCACCTCGTAGCGGGGCTTCTCCCTCCCTGGTCTCTAGCTTCCCATTCCAAAAAGTGCACTGGAGAGTGTGTGCTTCGTTGACAGCTTTCGTGTTTTAGGTTTTCACAGGTAGACTGGAAAAGGGGTTAACTATACCTATATGCTGTTAAAGCTTTACATAAGTAGTTGAATTTTAGTCCATAAACTAAGGCTTTTTTGTTAAACTTTGCCTCAACAAGAATTGCCACAAATACCGTCAATATAGTACTACCTATCAATATATAAAATACCTATTTCTTGATAGTTTAATGGTAGAATTCGAGACTATTTCTTGTTTAAGAATAATCCTTTTCGGTGTGAAGGTCTCTGGGGAAGTTTCTGTTGGGTGGTAATAGCCCTATGGTCACCCACGGGAACTCAGAAATTGGGAGGTTTTGGCCGTTCCGTAATTGGATTTTGGTGTACTGTTCAGTCTTCAGTCTTTAATGATCTTAATCCCTAATCTACCTGAGTATTGGTTTATCTGCCTGAGAATCTCTATTTTTTGTTGTTTTTAAAGCAATTAATTACCATGTGATTGCACCTGTTTCCCTGCCCATGCTGATGTACTTTGTAAATACCTGCCTTTAAGTGAAAGCACTTTGTTTGGGATTTAGGCCTTGCTAGTTCTGCACCAGTTGGACAGCATCGACTTGTGGAATCCTGATGCTCCCATAGAAACATTCTGGGAAATCAGGTATGGAAGTTAATTTTGTAAATTAGAGAAGTAGATGCTTTGATTGGTCTTCTCTTTTGAAATAGCTGTGAGTGTTTTGGGAAACCTATGCAACATCGGCATGAACCCGCAGTCAAAATTATTATGTGCGTTCAGTATAACATTTTATCTTCCTTATACTCTATGAATTTAACAAAAATATCCCATATGTTTTGCTGGCTTTCTTAATGACTCTCTTCAGCCTGATGTTAAGGTGTAGAAATGATTATTAGTTTGAAAAGTTAGAGACTTTTCCACCTCATTCAAATGTTTACTACGTGTTTAAGTTCTGTGTTCTCTTTTCGGGGCTGAGGGAGGGTAATGCTAAGCAGTTCTAACAGTGTGGATTTGCTGCTCTTGGCTCTGAAGCCCTCGCCTCAAGAAGGTAGTAGTTTGCTCTGACCTGGGATCTTTCCTGTGTATTTAAAGAATATTTATTCATTAAAGTCCTCTTGCTTTTTATAACTTCACAGCAGCTGTTGCGGTTGATTTCTTGGAGAATATTAAGGACAATGACATCCCAAAAAATTCAGAATTACACAAAACGCTAAACCAAAAAATAGGAATCTGTAAACTCAGATTTCTAAGAATTGCATGAACTAAACAATTTTAAAAAGAAATATTTGGTGATCTAACCCGTGTTGGTAGAGATGTTTGGTTTAGAGGCAAGGGAGCGAGAGCCTGGGAGGAACACTGAGCGGCATCAGCGAATTGGCTGTGAGGCTGCTGAGCCCCCCGAGGCGGGCACTAACTGGAACTCATTGCTGTAATTAATAGTAGTAGAAATGAGTTTGTGGTCTGTTTGGGCTGGGGGAAAAAAACCCATTGAAATGGACACTAATTTGGACCCTTTGGCAGTTTTAACAGAGAGTGTGAGGCCTGAATGGATATGAAGAAGGAACATCCCTAGATGTGTTCCTTCCAGAGCAGAGTTGAGACACGTTGTCAGAGCAGTGTAGGTAAAGTCGTGCCGCCCCTGTCTGTGCTGTATCTGTTCTGTGGGTAGATGGAGGACTTCGGAACCCACAGCCCCGGAGTCCGGACTTCTGCCAAGTACCCAAATGGCTTAACTTCCTCTAGGGAACTGCAAAGGCCAGCTGGGCGGTGGGAAGGGCCAGCGGGGAGCTTCTCCTTTACAGTACACACCTATATTACATCTATTATTAAAAGCTGATGCTAGTATATGTATAGGAAATTCATGCTAATTGCCTATTTCTATGTAAAACGTAGTAGTATCTTCAAAAATGTTATTACTAGATTATAAAGCTAATGCTGAGTTTCATTTTGCTGCAGTTCACAAATGCTTTTTTATATCTGCAAGAAGCTAACTAGTCATCAGATGCTCAGCAGTACGGAAATCCTCAAGTGGCTGCGAGAAATTCTCATCTGTAGGAATAAATTTCTTCTAAAAAACAAAGTAAGTAAATGTTAACATCTATGTTAGGATGTTAACGACATGTTAGGATCATTAAAGTGGATTGCTCTCGGTTTTGTCACTCCCTTTATTTAGCAGTTTATTTTCATGATTGGAAGAGATTTAATGGCTACACCTACACTTCTGTTCTCTGATTTCCTCTCTGCTGAGAGACGGTGCTTTGTGAGGCATCCTTGGCTGGGACTGTTAACCAAAGTTAGGTTTAGGATTTTAATTTTGTTTTACTTTAGCTACACAGGTTGTCTTACTTGCCCAGAAAATGTATGTTTTGCAGAAACCTGGTGCCTGATACCTATTTGCCTAATACAAAGAGAAATAGTCCACAAGGTGAGGAAAAGGGAAAGTTAGTTATGATAAAATATACTTCTTCATGGATGAAATAAAAATTTCTTTTTGGATCTCACGTTCATGTGAGTCCTAGAATTCTGCCTTGCTTCTTTCCAATAATCTCAAGAGACTCTTTCCAAGCCAGACCCACATTGTAATGCTATAGTTAGCTGGAATTAAATCCAGACGTGCTATATTTCTTTCTGAATTAAAGATCTACTAAAAAAAGTAAAGGTTTTCTGTTTTTTCTATCTGCCTGAAAGTAGCTGTGCTAACACGAGAAGGAGACTATCTTATGTGTAGTATATAGTGTGCTTTAAAAGTCTTCTTTCAGCAACAGGATTTTTACCTTTAAATCACTTTTTTTCTTCTGTTTTCAACCGTGGGAGCTTGTTACTGATGGGCACTACTTGTCTGGGTTGATGCTGAGCACTGGCCTTTCTTCTTTGCCATCTCCAGTTTAATGTGTATTTGTAAAATCTAACCTCACGTATTGCAGCTGAAGACGGCAGGCATTCTGGCTTTCTGTTCAGCAACGCTTTTACGCTTGGCCTCTAAGTGGAAATAACTGTCCTTCAAGTAGAGAGTATGCTTAATTTGTCATTCTCCTTCCAGTTATGAAGTAATTAAAAATGTCTTTCCTCTTAGTGCTTAGAGGATGGTCATTAATATACCAGGATGAGAAAAAGATAATAGTTCTTATTAGAGCTCTGCTTCGCAGTCTCAGTTCCTGCTTTTCTGATCTAATATAAAATGTATAGAATAAAATGTACAGTACTCCCAAGTTGGCTTCTTTAGACTTAATTACATCTAAATTATAATTATATTTATGTTAGTATTTGTTCTGTGGAGTAAACCCAAGAAGCCTATCAGGCTTTCAGGAGGCTCCAAGAAAGGCAGGAAAAGGCATCATTTTGTGCTTACTTCAAGGTGATGTTTTTTGAAGATGACTCTCCAGATAATTTCTTAAAGGGAAATACCTTTCTGAGATACCGTTAATTTGGGTGACTTTATAGAGCCCTGAGAGCACCAGTGTGAAAAGTACTGTGTAAATGTTGAAGAGTTTTTTACCTTCACGAATTCTGTCCTTTTTAGCCCTTTTTAAAAATAAGTTGATTTGTTACTTTTGTTCCATCTCTTCCTAGCAATCAGACAGGAGTTCCTGCCACTTCCTCTTCCTTTATGATGTCTCTGGAGGTGGAACGAGTCAAATTTCCCTTGACCATGAAGAGATGATACGCTGTGCTCCAGGAGCTACCCTCAGGAAAGGGAAAGGGAATTCTTCCATGGTAAGTAATATATGATAATAATTCTTTTTAACACTTGGGGAGAAAAACCCACATGCAGTTAGAAATTAAATTACTTCGAGAGTAATTTTTAAAAATAAAATTAACTTTCTGAGGAGGAAAAGACATTTGTATCCTGTATAACGTGTCTAATATGCTGGTTAATAATGATTCAGACTTTAAAAAGCCAGACCTTTTTCAAGTTAAAATGGTGAATAATTTTTTTTCTTAGGATTGCACATGGCATCCCTACACATTAGTCTGTTGTTAATAAATCTGAGACCTCGCTTTGGAAGGTGTTGTGTGCAGTCTGAATGTAGCGTGAAGGATCATAAAATCACACACTTCAGTAAAATACACCCTTTCACAGACAAGTTTCTCAAGCCTAGTTTTACTGCCAGGTCTAGCTGCAGGAAAACAATGAAGAGGATATTTAGAACATCTTTTATAAACCAAAGCTTTCATTTTGTGTTTTAATGTACACTTTTCTGTACCAGTAAGATTTTCCTAAGTCCATGGTTATCCTTATGAAAGGAGCAGGTTCTCAGCCACTGTGTTCACGCAGCAGCACATAAGAGCTCTGATCGTGTTTAGGATTGCTTATTCCTACTGGAATAAAAGCAGTTTTACAGAACAATTGGGATAAGGCTGATTTTTAATAAAATTGCCGTATTCATAAGCCATATTACCAAATTTGGAAATCTCTGTTTCCCAAGGAAAGTACAGCAGGATGCAGCGGAACACCCATTTGTCGCCAGGCCCAAACGAAGCTGGAAGTTGCCTTATACATGTTTTTGTGGAGCCCGGATATCGAGGCAGTCCTTGTTGCCATGTCCTGTTTCCGTCACCTCTGTGAGGAAGCAGATATCAGATGCGGAGTAGATGAAGTCTCAGTGCATAATTTTTTGCCAAACTACAATACTTTCATGGAGTTTGCATCTGTTAGCAATATGATGTCAACAGGTAGGAATCATGAATCTGTAAAATAGCTTTCTACATATATAATAAGACTATTATTCGTATTTGAATTCTTTAAACAGATTGAGATTCTTGATTTAATTGCTACTCTTGCTTTCACTGAAATATCTTAATTGGAATTGCCAGAAAGAGTAGAGAATTTGGGTGACTGAGTTCATATTTTGAAGTGTGACAAGAGGAATCCTTTTCTAAACACTTTAAGGGGATATGTTCCTCTGTTAATTAAATAATTACTTTCAAAGTTCTCATATTTGACATAGGTGGGTTTGCAAAAAACTGAGTTAAATGTTCTGTGCTCCTTTGTAGGGAGAGCAGCTCTTCAGAAAAGAGTGATGGCCTTGTTAAGACGCATTGAACATCCAACTGCAGGAAACACAGAGGTAAACTTTCTTCTGAATTCATATACTCTTTGCATGCATTTTTTTTTTTTTTTTTTGAAAACAGAAAATACTGTTGCTACAAGTAGTTCTGAAGTTAAATCTTGATGTATCTTATTTTAGGCCTGGGAGGATACACATGCAAAATGGGAACAAGCTACAAAACTAATCCTTAACTATCCAAAGACCAAAATGGAAGACGGGCAGGTGACTATGAATTTTTCCATAGGTTCAACCCTTAGAAATTCAAAATAATTCTTTAAGCTTACTTATTTTAAGGAATTGAACTTTAATCTAGAAGATGAGTTTTGTAGACAGACTTAAGTCCGTTGAAAGTATTCCAGAAAAATAATGGTAATCATTTGTCCAGTGTGTTTACTAAGAGACCAAGAAGTAATTTGACTTACGTTGCTGTAACAGAGGTGGAGGCTGAGCTTAAAAATTAAAAAAATTGAAAAAAAAGATTAGTGAAAACTCTGGAATACAACTAGAGAAAGGTTGAAATCCTTTTCACTGGAAGCTTTAAGCAAGCTGCTGGCTGTCATGGTTTAAATACACTTTATCCTGGCGCGGAGCAGGGAATTGGCCGGGCAACCCCCTTCAGGCTTTTTCAGCCCCTCTTTTGCAGCTTCTCTAAACAGAGCACCTCTGCATAGATTTCTGTTTGTGCTATCACAACAGGCTGTAAAAGGTGAATCTTAGAAAATTCTTGAGGCTGGAACTGTAAGTGGTAGGAGGTGTTATGGGATACTTTAAAATTCTGATCTCTCTCCATCAGTTGTATTGAATTGAAGAGATTTCGTCTTTGGCCGATCTTTTTCAGGTTGCTGAAAGTCTTCATAAGACAATTGTTAAGAGACGAATGTCACACGTGAGTGGGGGAGGCTCCATAGACTTGTCTGACACGGATTCTCTCCAGGAGTGGATCAACATGACGGGGTTCCTGTGTGCCCTCGGCGGGGTGTGCCTGCAGCATCGCAGCAACGTGGGGCTGGCCACCTACAGCCCCCCCATGGGGCCCGTCAACGAGAGAAAGGGCTCCATGATATCCATGGTCTCCACCGAGGGCAACACGGAGACTCCCGTCAGCAAATTCATTGACCGGCTGTTGACCCTGATGGTCTGCAACCACGAGAAGGTGGGACTGCAGATACGGACGAATATTAAAGATCTGGTGGGTCTGGAGCTGAGTCCGGCGCTTTACCCAATGCTGTTTAACAAGCTGAAGAATACCATCAGCAAGTTTTTTGATTCTCAAGGACAGGTAAAGCGTTGATATATTCCTTCACATTTCTGTCTTAATAAAAAGCATGTCTTGTCTTTCATGTAGGTAACTGAAATTTATACCTGTTCATGTTTTATACAAAAAACCTGCCGGTGTTGTGATTGTATTTGACAGCGTGCATTGATAGTTATTGTATTTGTGATTCCAGGCTGTATTTAACATCAAATAATGGGAAACATTCTTGAGTTCTAAGTCAACTCTGAGTACAGAATCTGTGAGAATGTTCTTAGAATCATTACAGCTGGTAATATTGACATATTTAGCCTTGACATATATTGGAATTTTTTTGGCTAGGTGATACTGGAAAAATGCTTGTCTGTTAAGTTTTTGAAATGCTGCACTATATTTGATAAATAACCCTTTTTTAGGGGTTTGTGTATTTCACTGAATTTCACTGAATTTTTAGAGTTGGAAGGGACCATAGAGATCATCTAGTCCCACTCCCCTGCTGAAGCAGGATTGCCCAGAGCATGTCAGAGCACGTTACTCAGGACTGCATCCAGGCGGGTCTTGAAAATCTCCAAAGAAGGGGAGTCCACAACCTCCCTGGGCAGCCTGTTCCAGGGCTCTGGCACCCTCACTGTGAAGGAGTTTTTTCTCATATTTGAGTGGAACTTCCTATGTTCCAACTTGTGCCCGTTGCCCCTCGTCCTCTCCCTGGCAACCACTGGAAATTAAGACCTGCAATTTTCTTCCTGTAGGTTTTGTTAACTGAGACCAACACACAGTTTGTAGAGCAAACCATTGCTATAATGAAGAATTTGCTGGACAATCATACAGAGGGGAGCTCAGAACACCTGGGACAAGCCAGTATTGAGACAATGATGTTAAACCTGGTTAGGTAAGAAATCCTGTTCACCTGTACAGGGTAATATGTTTAAAAGCGAGGTAGGCCCTTCTGGTTTATATCTTTTCTGCCTGGATCCGCAGAGAAGCAGCAGCTGATGGTTCTGACAACTTCAGTAATGGTGGAGGTCATTTATACTGTAGCATAAAGTGTGCTGATGGAGGGTGACCTTTTTCTTCTTTAAAGAACTAACCATTCCATGGCTTGGCCCCATTCTTGGAAGCGTTCCTGGTTTCTCTTCTGTGCAATGGTGCTAGTGGTTAAAAGCCAGATTTCTGTTCAATTTCATACTAATAGAAAACTTCTTTGGCCAGAAGAAATTTGGTACTGGTCTTATCTGATGCTGGCTTGGGAAATACAGAGAGGTAGCCCAGGCACTTGGTCACCCGTTGTGCAGGTCTGCGGGGTCAACCAGCGCCTGGGATCCAGCGGGGGGCTGACAGGGTTTCTCAGGCGTGTGGGCATGTGCTGGGAAGCAGCGTCACGCATTGAATCAGTCTTTTTTTGCTTTTTTTCTGCAGGTATGTGCGTGTCCTTGGAAATCTGGTACATGCAATTCAAATAAAAACTAAGCTGTGTCAGTTAGTAGAAGTAATGATGGAGAGGAGAGATGACCTTTCGTTTTGCCAAGAAATGAAATTTAGGTAAGTGTTGCATTATATAACTTCTGGGATAGTGTAACGTGGACAAGTGCGGTTTTGTTTCGTTTCGTGTTTACTATCCTTATATCAGGAATACTTCTTACTTAGTCCTCCCTTTGTCTTCAGGATAATTTAGAGGCTGGTGCAGCATTAAAATTTTATTTTGATTGTGGGGATACTAAACACATGTAAAATGTTTGTGTGTGATACAGACTGGGGTATTAATTGGTATAATAAAATTAGTTCAGTTCATCTTCATTGTGTGGTGTAGTAATTATTACACTGAATTTGTAATTGCTAAGAGTGATGCCAACAGTAGTAAGTGTGTTTGGGGGAAGGGTTGTTCAAAAAAAAGAAAACCACAACAAAACCCAAAGCTAAAGCAATATCTCTATATGTAACAGGAACAAAATGGTGGAATATTTGACGGACTGGGTTATGGGAACATCTAATCAAGCAACAGATGAGGATGTGAAATGCTTGACAAGGTAAGAAAGAGCATGATCCAACTGGGGCTACAGTTGGGAACACTGATCCTGGCGGCATCGGATACCTACAGATGAGCAGGCTCTTGTGGACTTCCTTCAGTGGTAGTAATTTTAAGGAAAAGACAAAAATTGAAACTTTAGTTTTGTTGAGCAGCAACAGAGTGATATTTAATGCATAGTCTTAACTGGCTCTTGAGATGTGCTTTTTTTTTTGTTTTTTTTGTGGTTGTTTTGTTTTTTACATCTACTGAATTTAATTCCTTTTAATACCTTTTCTGATTTAGCATTAGGATTGAACGCTTTATTTGCTAGAGCTGTATCTTCATATGATGCATTCTGAAGAATAAAATCATCAATAATTGTAGTGTTGAATTTATACTTTTTTTTTTAGTGACAAATTTGGTTTGTTGGCCTTAGTAGATATATTGCTTGAACCCATACCGCGAAATGCAGTAGCCATAGTCTTGATGGACACAGATTTACTAGAATAATTATTTTTTTTAAAAAATTCTTTTCAGCTGCAGTTAGGCATATAAGGAAAAGGGACTCGGCACCGGGGGGGAAATGATCACGGGGAAGGAGAGACTACTCCTGCTGAACTAATTCACAGCTGCATAAAACTTCCATTTTCAGAGACCTGGACCAAGCGAGTATGGAAGCAGTGGTCTCTCTGCTTGCTGGGCTGCCACTCCAGCCTGAAGAAGGAGATGGTGTTGAGTTGATGGAAGCGAAATCTCAGTTATTTCTTAAGTAAATAGTGACTTTTAACTATTTTTCTATACAATGACTAAGTAGATGCACCAGGTGACAAACTATGGTTTTTTTGTCTGGCAGAAATAGTTGTATTATCCACACAAGAATTGCCTCTTGTATATCCCATTTCACAAATCTCTGCCTCCTAGGTTTAAGGAAACATTTTCAGTTAGAAAACAATTATAAAATTTGGCTTTGTTTCTGCTTAATGTGGCTGTATGCTTGGGATGGATTACTGTGCTTTGATACTATATTTTTATCCATAAGACTTAAAATCTCTTTGAAGACATCTGTTTGTAAAGACACACCTGTGAAATTCACTTGCCTTGAAAATTCACATACCAATTTTGGGACAGTGCTTTCTGGTTTTCACAACACACTTGAAAGTTTGGATTATGCTGCAAGAGAGATTTCTTGGGGCAGTTCTGAGATTTTTCACGAGGTTTATTTTCCATTTGTTGCTGCATGCACATCTTTTTCAGATGGTTGCCTTTGCAGAATCTGCTTTACTTACCCAAGTCTTTGTCTTTTGCCTTAGATACTTCACACTGTTCATGAACCTTCTAAATGATTGCAGTGAGGTTGAGGATGAAAGTGCACAAACAGGTGGCAGGAAGCGTGGGATGTCTCGAAGGCTGGCGTCGCTGCGGCACTGCACTGTGCTCGCTATGTCCAATTTACTCAACGCCAACGTGGACAGTGGTCTCATGCACTCAATAGGTAAAGTAGCTAGAGATAACTGTGCATAAATGAATGCGTAATGAAGACATTGGTATTTAATTTATTTTTACATCTTCCTTAGTAGTTCTGGGTTTTTTTAATCAGGCTTGGGCTATCATAAAGATCTCCAAACAAGAGCTACGTTTATGGAAGTCCTCACCAAAATTCTGCAGCAGGGGACAGAGTTCGATACGTTAGCAGAGACAGTGCTAGCGGATCGGTTTGAGAGATTGGTGGAGTTGGTTACAATGATGGGTGATCAGGGGGAGCTTCCTATTGCTATGGCTTTAGCCAATGTGGTGCCTTGTTCTCAGTGGGTAAGTTGATTCACGCATTTTATTTCCTATGTTTTTGAAAATATTAAGACCTTACTTGAAGTAAAAATTAGTGCAAACATTGAGAGCGTAACAACAGTCTGCTAAAGAGAGATTAGACCTACCGTTCATGAGAGCTACCTTTCTTAGGATATTCCTGGAAAACGTATTGAATCTAATTGTCAGAGATCTTGATTATAAACTGCATTTTTATAGTAAATTTTTAGTTAATATCTAGGAATAATTTTATATACACTTATTGTAATAAATGTATCTGTTTGGGTTGGTTATTGTGTGTGCTGTAGTGCAGACAAACAAAACAGTGTATTTGCTCCTCTAGATCTTAGCGAGATGAATTGGGCTTTGTTATACAGCAGAATAACTGCTTATCTCTCTGGACTAACCACTCTGCATTTGTGTGACTGGACATCGTGAGGCAGACTTTTAGACAAGCAATAGCATAGGAAAGATTTAAAGAGAGATTGTGTGTGCTTAATTTCATATTTACATGCAAGTCTCCATAGCAAATGTAAAGTATTAGTACAAACTCGGTGTTGTTTTCATAATTCTTTTTTTTCCTGTAGTTGCTTTGGTCTGATTAATATTTCATTGCTTCTTTTAAGGATGAGCTAGCTCGAGTCCTGGTCACACTCTTTGATTCCCGGCACTTGCTCTACCAGCTGCTCTGGAATATGTTTTCAAAGGAAGTTGAACTGGCAGATTCCATGCAGACGCTCTTCCGAGGAAACAGCTTAGCCAGTAAAATAATGACTTTCTGTTTTAAGGTATATTTTCTTATTTCTCTCTGCTACAGATCACTTCAGTAACGTGAAAAGTTTATGAAAATACAAAACTACCAGTCTGTGGTGTTAAGCATTTGAGTAACTGGATTAGATGAACACAGTAGAGAGTTGCCTTTGGGGCTGGGTTTAAGTTACTCTCAGCTCTCACATCTGTTAAGTTCAGGGAGTTCTGCTTTTAATGTTTTAATGTTTGATAAACTAAATCTTGTAGATCTCTTACGCTCAGGCCCAACTGAAAAATACAAACCCTCCTAGAACTCACCTTTTGCCAAGACTTTATAACTCAACCAGTTAGGCTTAAACTTGCATTTAGTCTTCTTGGAAGTCTCCAAGGCAATAAAGGGTTCATCTTGCCTAATCTTTATTTTCTGCATGGCAAAGAAGAAAACGGGTTGCAGTAACAAAAACGTTTGGAAGATTTGTAGATTTCAACAGAGATTATTAGTTATTTAGAAAACATAACTTATTTGCTACAAAAGGCTAACATCTGTTCGTTTAAAGTTTAAATATAAAGTTTTAGTTATCTTAAAGTCTTTTCCTAAATAATCTTCAGTCATAATAGAGCTCTTTGAACTTCTGATACGAGCGACTGGGGGGCCAGTACCAGCTTGGAGGCTGTTCCTGGTGGTCCTTTAGTAACAGACAGTTTAAAGGTGGGGAGTCAAACTCTCTCAGGTCTTGTTTGTGCTTCCATTTCAGTTTAAAAAGTTGTGTCCAAGCAGAGATGAAGAGCTGGGTCAGTGTGCTCTAAGAAACAATCCCATCTGGTTGTTGTGGTTATTGAAGTCACCTATAGTTTTCTCTAAATTGGAAATTAATTAACATACTTGTAGAAATTGGTCACGGTTATGTTTCAGCAGTGAGACTATAATACAGAACATCAGTTTTACAGAAATCTGGCTTATGCCAAAACAAATCAAATGGTTACAGGCTCTTTTAACGCTTACAGAATTTTGGGCTGTTCCTGTGAGTTGCTGTGTTAATCCAGCTGCCTATTCCCATTTTCTTTCTGCACAGGTATATGGTGCTACGTATTTGCAGAAGCTTTTGGAACCTTTATTGAGGACTGTGATCACATCCTCTGAATGGCAGCATGTTAGCTTTGAGGTGGATCCAACAAGGTTTGAGATTCAAGGGGGGGAGCAAATGTATTTATTTGTAAACACAATTCCCAATCATTGTAAATATAATAGGGTTCCCTTTTCCTTGCTGCAAGTGTTCTTCTCATACTTTAATACTTTTCCACTCCTTACTTTAGCAGACACATTAATTTTATATTATACCCAGGGAGAGGTGCCCAGAGCTGCCCAGCACAGTGAGATGGGTTTTGCTGCACGTCTTCTAACCCTGAGGAGGGAGTAAGGAGGACAGGGAGCTCTTGCAGGGCATCTTCTGCTACTTCGTACTTCTCTGTAGGCCACTGATGTGGGGATTTCCAGTAGGACCAAAAAGCATCTGCTTTAGGTCATTGAATTAATTACAGAAGCAAGATGGATGCATGCATATTGTGTGTAATTTTTTTGCTTTACTTTCTCTTATACACCTCGAGACTTGGATTTAGTAGTTGTTCTGTAGCTGTCAATTAACTTTTAGAAAAACTTTTAAGGATTTAAGTAGCTGACCAAAAGTTAAGCCTTCTTATTACTACTTTAACTCTCGAAGATCTGCATCTGCCTCAAAAATTCCTTTCAGAGAAACCATCATCAAACTGCTAAGGCAATTATCGTTGCAATTCTGTGTGTGTGTCTTAGTGTGGCACGGTGTGAGAGAATCCCGCGGACGGCGCTCTGCTTATTACTGAGTTTTAAATGACCTTATATTTGTAACTTGCACGGTTTAAAATATTGATGGAAACTTTTGTGTAAAAGATGATAAATATTTCCATAAGATTTCCGTTTACCCTGGGAAGTCAGGGCACTACCAAACAGCTAATTGCGGCTCGTGTTGTGTATTTGATTGCTGGTCATCCGTGTGCGGGTCTGTTTCAGGCTGGAGCCCACGGAAAGCCTCGAGGAGAACCAGCGGAGTCTCTTGCAAATGACAGAAAAATTTTTTCATGCAATCATTAATTCTTCTTCGGAGTTCCCACCCCAGCTCCGCAGTGTGTGCCATTGTTTATACCAGGTATGCCTGCAGCGGTTGCCTGCCCCGAAGCTTCGGGGCTTGTTCGTACAATTCGAGCAATTTGGAGCTTGGTCGGGTAGCGGGTGCGCAGTGGGCATTTCTTAGGCTGGTTCAAGACATACATTAAGTAACAGGAATCTAATCGTAGGGACTGAATTGTGTTTTAAGACTCGGGTTGGCAATTAGGAGGTGACTAAACGTTTTTTTAAGGAGTTGAATCACAGTTAGGAACTCAGGCCTAATAAGGCAGCAATAATCTCTGCTTTAGCGTCTCTGTGGGAAACTAAAGATTAACTAGGGAGGGAACGGTTATACTTTGCTTGTATCGGTTCATCACGTGGGCCATCTATAGGGAAGGCAGCAAAAGGGGAAAATAAATGAAAAAATCACTGCTGGGCTGAGAGAATGCAAAACTGTGTTTTGAATATAGAAAGAGTGTACTTGTTTACTTCTTATACAGGACCAATTAAATCAGAAATAGAGTTATTTATCTGGAAGTCTTATGGATCACGCCTTTGATAAAGTTTAACTCTGTGAGTAGAATAGCTACTTGTGAAGTTAATGACTGTAGATAGTTTTTGTCTGCATAAAAAGAGGCAGTTTCTTCAAGAGCATTTCTGTCTGAAGTGAATGTTTCCAAAACTTGTCTACAAAATGTATTATTGAGGTCATTGCTCCAGGAATATTACTTAGTCGTCCATTACGGGTGGGCACGATCTTATACTCTCTGCCTGTGATAGAAAAGCAGGTTAAAAGGGGGGTGAGATCCTCATGAGAAAAAGCCTGTATGGTCTTCAGCGGGACCACAGAGTTACAAGTCCTAAATTTTAGAAACTGTGTATTGAAGCTGAGTGCAACGGAAGGAAATAGATGTATAAAATGCTGTTGGCTGTGCTTGGTAGAGGTGTTGCCCACAGCAGCTGGAAGAGATTTTACATCTGACTTGTTCTTGTGGCTAAAACTTTGGGGCTGTCACCCAAACCGTGGAAAGTTCCCAAGCTGGGACCGCCCTCTCCGTGCTTGTTTCTGGTACCATTCCTAAATGATCCTTAAAGAGAAGAAACCTTCCCGAGTGGTGCGCTCTCCTCCCTAGAGTGAGTTCTACTCTAGTGGCACCCTCCTGGCTGCCCCCCGGCCCCCATCCTGACGTGCTCCGCTCTGTTCCCCTCCCGCTGCTCCCTGCCAGCGTGGCCACGGGCTGCTGAGCCCAGGCTGCTCTTGGTCTGCTGCTGATGCTAAAAATTCCAGTGAGGGATACTCCTCAGGGCTCAGAGGGAAGATGATTTCCAGCCCCGTTGGAGACTGCTGGGGCAGAGGAGGTGTGTGCGACAGAGGCCTTGAGCTGTGGGCTCGGCAAAGTGGTGTGGAAGAGCTGTTGGCTTTTCAACCATGGAGCCTGAATCTCGGCCCTAAAGCAAAGCAAGGAAAATAGATTTTCTGAGCTGTATGAACTAATTATGAGTAATAAGAAAAAATGCCATGTAGTGTAGTCTTAGTCATATGTTTGGGGTGAATGCTGTATTAATAAATGCAACAGCTGCTGCGGTTCTCGGGAGTTGAAGTGAAAACCAGTGAATTGCACGTTGTGACTGTTGTGGAACTTGGGTGGTTGTTGTGAGCTGTTGGAAGGAATTAGGCATGCGAATGGAGTGCTTTTGGTTTTGCTGTGACACCTTCTGGCTTCTAAAGTCACTGGTTTCTCTTTCTGACTGTGGTTGTACTGAGGTCGGGGGGAGGGGGTTTGGTTTTGTTGGGTGGTTTTTTGGGGTTTTTTTGGTTTTTTTTTTAAATGCAAAATGAGGAGGGCAAGTTGGTTTTCTTTAAGTTCAAATGATCACAATCTCACAGACCTTGACTGGGGTATATTTCAGTGTTATTGAAAATGTTTCACACAACCTTAATTGTTTCTTCCATTAATTGATGTTACACTTTCCCACATACTTTCCTAGACATGCTTTTATATGCTCTTACTAGGATGTATCAGATTTATCTCCATTTCTGTGATATATTGCTATAAGTTATTTCTATACATACCACTTTTAATTCCTGCACAATATGGAATTACTAGAAGGTGCTCACCAGTGGGCAGTGCCGGAGGTTCTTCTGTGGGAGCAGGTCAAGTCTATTGGCTTTATTCTTGCCTTTACTTTTTTTTTTTGGTAACAAGGGTAGTTTGTTCCTGAAAGAGAGGATTTACTGGCAAATATAGAAGTGGTATTAACTGATACTCAGCTTCAACGTTTACCACTTTAACTCTTTCTAGTAACGTGTATTTGTGTACAAATGTTTGGTCATCACAAATAGTGTAATAATTCATTCTGTACTTTCAAATTCCAGAGATTTTGAAGAATCTGACCTTTATCTGAAAGAAAGTACAATTAAAATCTGAATTCTGGGGGGTATTAATCCACTTTTATCATAAGAACCAAATAGGTGATTTTTATAAGGTAACTTCATTTTTTTATAAGGTGAATGTCTTCTACCCCAGGCGATGGTGTCAGAGTAACTGAGACTGAATTTTGCAGTGTCTTTTTATGCTTAAAGTTTTAAAGTAAGTCTGTGTGCAAAAAATGCTATTCAGGTGTGCCCTGTAAATGATTTGTAGCTAATTTTAATCAGTGTAGGAACATGCTGGGAAGGGTGTATTTGGTTGACTGTCGGGGTGTAGGTGTAGCTGTAGCAGCCAGAACTGGGAGCCCCAGCTGACGGTTACCCCGACACATCCCCCCCTGCTCACTGGCAGGGAGCCTGTGGTCAGGGTGTTACCTGGTCACAGTAACTCGTACAGAGAAATTGCACTGGCTATTTCATAAAATACACACAGACATCCATGATTTTTCTTAATAAAGGGAGATGGAGATGTGACTTGCTTTAAATGCAATAGCCTGAGGAAGAGTGTGTATACAACTGCTTCTCTGCAGAAATTGCACAGTCAGACACTTGGCATTTAACCATCACTGGTTAAATATTAACAGATCCTGCACAAAGTTGAACTATTTAAATTTAGACTGGTCAGCACAATAGCTTCTACCGACTTTTTTTTTTTTCCTTTTTACTCTGTCATACTCTGAAGTTGTAGAAACTCTCTTCCAGTTCCAGTTTGGGTGATGCTCTCAGGATTATCTGAACTGTTGGTGCTTGCTCTCAAACTGCTAAATGTTGCTGGCTGGTGACGGATACAGCTCCGGGTGCGGGGGTCCTCTCGGTGATGCTGGTTTCCAGCTGATACACAGGGTGTAGGACCCAGCTCCGAGACCAGGCATTCCCCCTGCGAGGGGCGCAGTGCGGGGGGCTGACGGGCTGTAGCTTTGCCCAGATCCTGCTCTGAAACGAGAAAGAAAATGATGCTTCTTGGTGGATCCCTTTGTGTTTAAAGGGAATGCAGAAATAAGCACAATCGAGTCAGATGTCTTGATTGGAAATGGGTAACAAATTAATGTAGACCTGCTGGCTTTTTTCTTCCTTTTTCCACAGAGTGTTTTATGGCAGTGTTTAGCTCTCAAAGTAGTAATAACTGTGATGATTCACAGATCTAACTAAATTGAAGGACACACAGAGAAACATTGGGAAGATTTAAAACTCTAAATTTATTTTAAAAGTAATATGTATTTCAAAGGTATAACGCTTTACTATTTTTAGTATTAAAATCATTTGGGGATGGTGAAATACATTTGAAAGCTGAATATACCATTTAATGCCCAATATTGTGTATCATGAGCACATTAATGTGGTTTGACGTTTAATCTAGCCAGAAATAGTAGAAATGATTGAAACGCAACATTTGCTTGTTTTGTATATAGTGCTTTGTAAATAAGATGTAATAAAACAGTGGAATAAAAACTCCATCATCAGTCTTTAGTTTATATATTTCATTTTCTGTTGGTTATGTTTGTTACATTTTACTGTGTAATTTATGTACAAGTCAACTTTGGTTTTTTGTTGCTGTATGTAGTTGGTGCTGTGACTTGTTTGTGCTCATCTCTGTTCTGTAGGCAACTTGCCACTCTCTACTGAATAAAGCTACCGTAAAAGAAAAAAAGGAAAACAAAAAATCAGTAAGTTTGGAGACCTTTTTATTAGCCATTTCTTTCAAAGCACAACGGAAATCTTTTGCTGTTTGTTCAGAACATCTTCACTTCAGTCTATTTGACCTCACTGTAAAATCATTCTACTAATTCTGGCACAAAATAGCTTTCATTTCAATTAACACTGGAATTAAGTTATATTTAAAATATTCTCTGTGTGCCTATTTGAGTAAACAAAAGACATTTTTAACATTACTGCTTAGTGTTTAATACTCTGATTCTTCTACCCTTGCCACCATCTTCAAATTAAAAAAATATGCAGAAGCAAAATGTTTTCTTCGGTTTTGGGGAAAACCCGAGTCTGTTTCGTTGTTTTAACGCTCTGGCAGATAACTTGGCTTCAGCTTGCATCCTGGGAGACAACAATTCATATATATATGGGTTACTGAAAAGAAAAGGGCTTATGTGACTTGTTTCTGATATATTTTCTCGTTTGCCTTGTGACTAAGCAATACCATTTAGCACTTGCATTTATTTACTGGGAAAAGCAGATTTCGCATTTTCAGTAACTTGTTAAAGAGATCAGATGTCGATTGTGAGAGTGGTGTCATTAAAAGTTAAGACTTATCCTTTTCTTTGACAGTGACCTCAAAATACAAAGTGTGAATAAAACGAGGCAGAATGGAAATTTAGACTTTTATTAAATATTCCCTTATTTTTTGCTGTAGCTAAGCAGAACAGTAGTCACGTTTAAATGCAGAATCTGTGTGCAAACTAGTATTTTACAAGAAAATATTATCAGTAATTGCATTACAAGGTAACTGAATGAAGTTGCTACAGAATCAAAGTGATTATTGAAATATTATGTATGTACTAAAGGCTTGATCAGTTTTAAGGGGCATGATTTGAGTTACATTTTGAAGTATTTTAGAAAGATGGAGTTTGTTTTTGATTTATTTTAAACAATATAACTTAAAATGCGAAGCTTGCTGATTTTATTCTGTGAAAAGATAGACCCTGTCTGACTTGTTTTGATTAACTGTTGTTACTCATGAGAAAATACACGTACAGATATCGAATCTTTACAGAACCACATGTAGCACATTTAAGAACTTTATTTTTGTCAGGCAGCTTTAACTGACTTTTCAAAGGCAAATGAAAGATACCTAGAAAATATTTAGCAATACAGAGTAGATTTCCTAAAAAGAAAGATTTCTTTTTTCATACAACATTTTCAGAAAAAAATTTTTTTTTTTTCTAGATAGCAAAGAACAATATTTTAAATCTGTAGTTCTTCTAGCAGGTTCCTGCTGAGTGATTTAGGACGGTGTCTGTAGGCAGAGAAGGACACCAGCCCCTCGACTCCGGCTCCTTCTGTCCTTCCCCCTTTGGCAAAGCTGTTGAGATGTGATGGTTCTGATGAGCATTTCTACAAAATTACTCATGAAATTTTGCAGCATAAGTCTTGTTGCTGGAGAGGCTCTTGTGATGAATAATGAAATTACAAATACACAAATAAAAGACCCACTCGTTTAAAAAGAATGATCTGTATTTGCTGGGAGGACTGTGTGAACCGACGGCATTTGTCCGCTGCGCTGTTGGTGGCCAGGTCCTGGGATTCGGTGGCCAGCAACTCTGAGAGAGATCTTCTCATCTTTGACCAACAGCTATTGTAGCAATTTTGCCCTAGCAGGAAAGTTTGCCCAAAAGCAAGAAAGTTTGCCCAAAGGAGAACCAGCCTGTCCCCCATAGCCCCCCACCCCTTACTCCTCGTTCCCCCCATTCTGGTGTCCTGCCATGCAAGACCCGCCGAGGCAGGAGAGCTTGATTGGTGTGGAAAGAATGCTTAAAGTTGGGTTACCAAACAAGGCTTTTCTCGGCTTGCTTTCCCTTTCCTTTAATGCAAAAATATTCTTTATAATTCTCGACTTCGTAGGTGGTTAGTCAGCGGTTTCCGCAGAACAGCATCGGAGCGGTTGGAAGCGCCATGTTCCTGCGGTTCATCAATCCTGCCATCGTCTCCCCGTACGAGGCAGGGATTTTAGATAAAAAGCCTCCACCAAGAATTGAAAGGGGATTGAAACTGATGTCAAAGGTGAATCAAGAAATGTTTTTGTTTGGCCATATTATATCTTCTACCCAATGTAGTTCGTTCTTTGACTACTGTCAGAAAATTTATTTGCACTTGTGGTTTTTTGTAGCAACCATCGTGTTTATTTGAAGTGCACTTTCCATACTGTGTTTATAGCTCAGGGTGTTAGTGCCATAGCTCCCAGCAGTGTGAGTGTGGGGAACACTCTGTAGGGAAAAAAAAAAAAAAAAAAAAAAACGTTTTGCCAAAACACTGTATAAGATAAGAGAATGCCTTCTGGCTCCTCGCTTGAACTTCTAACCTTCCTTAAGAACAAAGAAAGAAGCCAATGACACTTGTAGCACAGTGAGAAGAATGGCAGCCAGCTACTGCTTAAATACGAGTGCTAAAGAGGTGATTTTTCCTATCTTTAATCTTATTTGGTGTTCCTGTAAAATTAAAATTTTTAAAAAAAGTTTAATGAATGGCATAGAAATTCTGTGGCCTGTGTATATGATCTATTCTAAAAGTTGAGAAATTCTAGTTTTCTTTAAGTTGCCTTTACTTGTCTGTGTGATTTCCAGCAGAAATAGTCACACTTAATAAATGGTGGTTTTGAAAGATGATTTATTTTCCTTGTCTAAAGTTTAATAAAGTTCATAAGTAAGGGAAGTCATTTTCTAGTGTTTAAAAGTTTGTAAAGGAAAATGTTTTGAAAGTGAGCATATTTTTAATTACTTGGTTTGTTGGCTTTTTTTGTTTTGAGGTTGCACAACGGGTTAAAATAAGTATTTCTGACAGTTACACTGGCTGCCGTAACAGTTCATGCATTAAACTTTGTGTCTCTGCCATCTTTTTATTGTTTAGATACTTCAGAGCATTGCCAACCACGTCCTGTTTACAAAAGAAGAACATATGCGGCCTTTTAATGATTTTGTAAAGAGCAATTTTGATGCAGCACGAAGGTAGGCACCTGGAAGCGCGAGCAGGGTCTGGGTCGGGGAATGTTCTTAGAGCCTTTTGGTTGACACCGGGTCTGCTGGGCTGGTTTCCCGTGCACGCTGATGGGAATTACTGGTTTTCAACTCTAGGTTTTTCCTCGACATCGCGTCCGATTGCCCAGCGAGTGACACGGTCAATCACAGCCTGTCCTTCATCAGCGATGGCAACGTCCTGGCTTTGCACCGGCTGCTGTGGAACAACCAGGAGAAAATCGGGCAGTACCTGTCCAGCAACAGGTGAGGCAAGGGGGGTAACTGGGCAAAAAAATCAGAATTGCTGAGTTAAGAAGGACTTTTCTTTTAATCAATATGCTTTTGTAGGGACCACAAGGCTGTGGGAAGACGCCCTTTTGACAAGATGGCTACTCTTCTCGCCTACCTGGGTCCTCCTGAGCACAAGCCCGTGGCAGATACCCATTGGTCCAGTTTAAATCTCACTAGTTCCAAATTTGAAGAATTTATGACAAGGTAATGAGATTATCGTGGAGGGGACACACGTTGTGGGTTTCTAGACTTTAACACATCAGGCAGAAGTAGTTACTGAGACTCCAGCTTTTCATTTGAAGGGGAATTTAAAAAGCTGGGTCTACATGTACCTTTCAGATTTCTGAGTGGATTTCAATTTCAATAATTAAATTGAAAACCAGAGACAGCAGTAACGTTCGTGATTTAACAAAGGTTCAAGATTGTGTGAACGTAATACTTTTGTTTAAAGATACAAATAAAGGGGGGGAGTTGGAATTTTTTTTTAGTTTAAATTTTTTTTTTCTTTGAAAGGCAGTTGTGAAAAGTTGATGTCAATGTACTGCTTTTTAGGCATCAGGTACATGAAAAAGAGGAGTTCAAAGCACTGAAAACATTAAATATTTTCTACCAAGCTGGGACGTCAAAAGCTGGGAATCCTGTTTTCTACTACATTGCTCGGCGGTAAGGAATCTTTCTCCTTCCCTATCTGAAATAAACATGTAAAATGAAAGTATCAAGTGTATATGAGAAAGGGGACACCAATTTAGTAACAAACGAGAATCTGAAAATGGCTTATTTGTCAAATTTTGGTGACAGTATTTTTGAATTGAGCTGTTTCCTAAATCAGAACTGTCATAGTTTTCTGTGGAAAGATAGCTAAAATTTTATATACATTTTATTAATTTTTCACTGTCTCAAGTGAAGTCCATCCACACCACGTTGCTGTTAACCCTTTATCAGAGATTTTAGCGTCTTCAGTTTCTGAAGTATACAACAAGTAACAAGCTAAAACATGGGATAAAATTTCTCAAAATTGTCCCTGTGTCCCATTTTTACGAGTCATAGAGGTATTTAGAAATTCCACACATAGACACCACCATGATGTTGCTTCAGTTTCACCAGTATGTTCTAAGTGAAAATAATACCATGTCTTTGGAAATGGTTGAGATCTGAGGAAATACCACTGAAGTCATAAGTAAAGGGATGCTGACATTTGAACTTTGCAAAAGGCTGTCTTTCCAATAAGACACAATTTTGAAAGGTTTAAGTATTCCCTACTCTGAAAGACAGTGATTCCTAATAATGAGTAACAGCTGCTGCAGTATTGAAGAATTAGGGAAGAATATCCCATGGTCAATATTAGTTAGTTTATGGTCAAATAAATCACAACTCTCTCTTTTTTTTTTTTTTTAAATAAAACATAAGCAAATTAAATAAACTAGTGTTTTTATTTAAATTAATGTCTGCAGTCATAAAGCTGAACTAGAGTAAGAATATAACTGAAATTTGATCTCTCAATCTAGTTAAGTAACTGTGCTGTAAAATCCGTGGAGGACGGCAGGTTCAAAACGGTTTCCATAGTAATTACACTCATTACTAAAAGCCATTTGTAGACTCTTAAGGAAAATCATTGTGCTCCCAACCAAGTGCAGTTGGAGGCAGAGCCGTAAAGATCAGATTGGGGCTGTTGTACCTTTTCTCTCTGCCGCGTTGTTGGTGCCTTGGTTCTGGTGGCGGTGGCACCGCGGGTTTTGGCACTGGTGGGGTGTGTGGTGGTGCCACCGGGGTCTGTGAGGGTCTCACCAGCGCTGATGGTGGGAGTGAGAGTCTGGAATCAACGTGGCACTCACGGATGGATGTCCGTGGTTGGATTATTGCCGATGCCTTTTGTGCCAGAGGGGCTCTTGGTTTTGGCCTCTGCTATTGCCAGTATGGCTTTTGCTGGTGCTGCTGGGGGTGGCCAAGTTCATGCTGGTGGAGCTGCCTGCGGCACCGGCACTGGTAGAGTCCATGTGGTCGCTGTGGCTCCTCCTGGAGCTCCTGTTGGTGGTGGGGTGCTGGTCTGTGATGCCGTGGGGGGTTGCTTGCTCCTGGCCCCCCCTCCCGCTGCTGTGGAGCAGGGTTTGTGCCAGTTTAGGGGGTGTTTCCCAACGCTGCCGTGGGACCGCTGGGCCCACCTGGGCCAGGGGTGCACAGGCAGCAAACTGCTGCCGAGTCGTGCTTTTTGGGGTGAGAAGAGACCATAAATACAAACGAGCAGCAGAATGGCCTCCGATCTCTTGCAGATCTGCTCTTCCTCAGTCTTTCCAGAATGGAGATGATTTCCCTAGTTTTGTGATACTGAACTCTACAGAAATTCTAAAGTTTTAATTGTTGACCGAGTTCCCTGGCAGTTTAACAGTCTGAAAAGTTGTCTGCAACAAAATAGCTTTAAAAAATGCATGCCCAGGATCTTTGAATGCAAACTTCATTTCCTCAAGGGAAGACGAAAAATCGTTGCTGAGCCATAGAGGTCACGGTACGAGTCAGGTGAGCGTTCCTGTGCTGCAAAAAGGGGTGGCAAGGGGCAGACTTCTGTGTGTTTTACCCAGGTAGAGGATATTTAATGAAAATATTGTTATGCTTTGACGTAAGCCCTGCTATGCGGTGGAACGTCGCTTGCCTTTACCTCCCCTTCTCTTGCTTGTTTTCTCTTCAGCAGCTGCATAATTCTTAATTTCCTCCGCGAGGCCGCGTTCCCAAACCCGGCCCTGGGATGATGCTCTGACATCTCTCCTGCAAAGCGGTGCCTGTTGGGGGCGTTTCTCTGGTGGCTCGGAGCCAGGTGCTGTTCTGTACAGCGTGAAGTGTGGAGGGCTGTTCAGGTTGGAGCTGCCGGTGTGTTTGAGGGCTTGCAGCAGCCCGGGGGTTTTTCTGGGGTTTTTGTTGTGGGTTTTTTTTTTTTTTTTTGGTACTTTGAGATCTCGTTGCTAGGGCATTGTTGAGTCATTTTACTGGTATATCTGGATCAGTTTATATCCTTTTTCTGCTGTGAAATTGAATCCCTTCTGTCAGTTTTCCTCACATTTTGTTTCCTGGGCAACAACCCGACTTCTGAAGCCACCGCTCTTATCTTTTTAATCCTTGTGCTGTTACTAAAATGATCAATAAATCAATATATATTGATTCTGAAGCACTGCCATTAAGTTTTAAAGCTGATATCTCAAACTAATTAATAGGAATGCAAACCTCTGAGTTATTGCTTCAGACCACAGCTGTGCCTACAGCAATTCTAACCTTTCAGAAGCAAGCGTGTTCCTGCTACAAGGTGTGCTAGACCTTTTTTGGGTATTTTGGATATTGTCCTGAAATGCTAGATAGTTATTTTGGAAAAAAGAATTTTTGTGAGATAGATTATTTTATATTATCATGGACTGAATGACCAGCATGTCTAAACCCGCACAGAGGGATGCTGTGGTGTTTGCATCCGCGCCTGTCGGGTTTATTTCAGTTGGACTGCACCGTTGCCAAGCAACAAGTGCAGGACTCCCACATCTCCCTGCCTCCTCGCTGCTCCCTTATCAACCCGTTTGTATTCCAGAAAAATAACAAGGAAACCTAAATTTCAGTCTGCTTTATTGAAAGCAGTGTGGCTTAGAAGCCCTTTGCTCTCATCTCCCAGCGGTGAGGTTTGGGTGGAGAGTGTGGCCATGGACTGGGGACTCATCTCCCTGTCATCTGCAGGTCTCTTCTTCCCTGGCTTCCCGGTCCTGTACGTCTACTTGGAAAACTCCACACCCCCATGTCCCCTTCCAGGCTTTTATCAGCGTCCTTTAGACTTCAAAGTCTGGGTAGCAAGTCATTCAGTGTGGGGACTTGTAATTTGCCCCAAACAACTTCTGAAAAACTGCGTTTTTCCCGGAGTCGCTGTTCGCTGAGCAGTCTCATTACGGCTGAGACATTCTCAGGGCATTTAAAGCTGATTCCATGTTGGTTTTTTTGCATCCAGTAGAATTTGGTGTCCTGTATTGAATTCTTCAGCAAAGGCACGTGTAGTATTGCATGTAACTGTCTCAACTCAAGGCGGTTTAGTTGTAGCGCCTCATTTAGTGACCTGTCCTGCCCCGCAAGCTGAGCTGCTCCGTGCCGAGGGGGATGAACCCACAGGAGTGAGAGAATTCGAGGAAATGCCCAGTTCTGAACATGGTGAGGAGGTTGCAAACACATTGTCTGTCCAAAGAGAGCAGAAGGCAGTGGTGGTTTTTTTCATACCGATCCTAGTTAGTGGAATTTATGGGTTCATGTCAGATTATTTAACCTAGGGAAAATATACGGAACCTGTGCAAGTGGGGAACTCTCTCAGGCTGCTGGTAGCCTCTTGATATCCCCAGGCGCTTCTGCTGGCCGTTGGAGGTACCGTGCACACATTGCTCATGGGCCAGCTTGTCTCAACTGTGACTTGGATAACTAGTTCTTGTCAGCCTAAAATGTATGTGAAATGTCAGTCTTTGGGTTTGGGGTTTTTTTAAGTTTTGTGTCTTATTAAACATGGAGAGTCTTTTTGTGAGAGGGAGAGAGCTGCCTTTTTCTAGTGGGTAGAGCCATGCCTTAGGTGTTTGCACGTTCTGAAGGGTAGGAGACCCTGTGTTACTGTTATCTATTCAGCTGATTAATAAACAATGTTAGGGATATATCAGTATCAAAATAATATAACTTCATTTAACCGTAATTTCCCCCCATAAGACATGAAGGTTGAGCCAAATGGCTGCTTGAAATGGGTTTGTATAACAAAATTTATCTATTCAGCGATGTTACTACGCACATTTGAAAAGAAGCACTGTCACTAATTCAGTTCAATACAAACGTAACTTTATTTTTACTTAAATGCCAATGAAATAACTGTACAAATTCATTGTGTAACATTTACTGTTAGAAATTAAAACACGTTTCTGGTTATAGAAATACTGTTCACAATTGGAAAGTTGTGGTTTCTCCGATACCAGTGGTTGTAAATGGTCTGCAGCCCTCAGTGACACCTAGGAGAAATAGGTAGAGGACTCCCGTTGCAGTAGTGAGGTTTTCTGGGTTTTGCAGCACCTTCATGCTACAATAACTGGAAATTAAATGGCCTGAAATGAATGGAAAACATTGTATAAAGATTTGTAATATTAAGTGAATAATACTTTTTCAATGAACTTGTTCTTCAGTTTTCATTTCATGCTGTTTGCGAAACTTCATCTGTAGTATATCAAGTACCTTTGCCACGTAATTTAAATTATTTTCCTAGAGTGGACGGAACCATGCGTGCAACTATTTCTACTCACTGATGGTGCAGATGGCAAGGAGAAAACCATTCATGCTCCTCCGTATAAAGCAGGGATTCGGGCATGTTCAATGCCATGGACTGAATTCTTTTTTTTTTTTTTAAAGTCACAAGATTCAAGGATTGTTTCAATGACAGCTTGACAACTAATTGCTTAATTGATTTGTTACATAACTTGTGTTGAAAATTGGCTGGTACTTCATTTTACTGATCAAAAAGTAGTAGTTTGATACGTTCTGGCTGATTTGCAATATTCTTTTAAGCGTAATATATTAACATTTCAGATTTTTGGTTGTCACTTGAAATAAAGTGAAGGAGTTCCACTTCATTAGTTTGTGTAGATAGCTCCTTGTTGGACAGTGCCATGGCATTGAACATCTTGTGTTTTCCTCCACTTTTTTTTTTTTTTTAAATATGGAGAGCGAGAAATAACTTGCCTGCAGTCTCTAAGTCAAGACAGCAAAAAGAGGTATCAGCCCCTGCCGCTTCCCCCATGCTGAAGCTGGACCATGTTGCCTTCTCAGTTTGCACCCTCTTAGCAGACATCATGGCATTGTCATATTTAATTCCTAAATTCAAAACTGTTGTTCTTCGTATTTAAAATATCCTAGTACATATGAAGCAAACATAGATATACATGCTAGCGATTTTTCTCAGGAATAACTTCTGGTTAGTGAAACAGCTAGGTTTAGTTCCTTTATTTTTTCCCTTCCCTTCGTATGTCGCTGTGACTTACAGAGGATCTGTGCTGCTATAGTACACGAGTTGCTCACTGGCAAGTCAAGCAAGACAATGCAGATATGATACAGGCCTTCTTTTTTTTTTTTTTTCCCAGTTGTTTAATGACAAAATCATACATAAAATCAGTACTGAAAATTCTGATGTTTTATTCTGTGCAGGTAAAATTAAAAATTTAAATACAAAATAATCACATTTTTAAAAACAAAATCATAGGTTAGTTTTACTCAATTAAGACATATTAAAATAAGTAGCAGCTTAGTATCAAGACATTAGTGTGCACTTCTTTAATGAAGAACCGTTATTTTCTTTAGATCAGAGTCAGAACTTTGAATTTCTTGTGTTTTGATTTGTTATTTGACCTGGATGTCTTACCTCCAGCTTTGTATCACAGGAATAAACTCAATAATTTTCACAAGATTGGCCCTTAGCCGATAAACATTGCCACTGCGTTAAGCGTTACAACATAAAACAAATATATCTGACAGGTACTTGCTTTGGAGGGCACGTGGGTATTCTGAGTGTTTGTGGTGGGTTCCTCTTTCCTGAAGGTAGCGGTTGTGCTTTGAGGCATCCCGGAGAAGTTTGTTGGCATCCCGCTGGTGATGCTGAGGGTCAGGGGGGTGGTGGGCACTCCTGCCGAGCCTGTCAGGCTGGAGTTCAGCTGGGTGGAATCCTTGACGTAGATGGTGTGTGTGGCTGCTGCTTCTTGGGAGCCGACCTTCCTGGTGGTCAGGTCTTCTGGGTAGAGGAGCAGCGGTCGGTCTGTGCTCGTGAACACTACGGTTTGGCTTGAGGTCGCCGAACCGGTCACCTCCTTGACTTTATATTGTTTATGCATCCTTGTCATTAGGGTTGGTTGGGTTGCCGCTGGAGAAGTAGCTTTGTCTGCTGCCTTCATTCCCTTGATCATGAGGCTGGAGTCAGTACCTGTGGGAGCTGCTGGGGTTGGGGTGGGACCCAGCCAAAGCCCGGACTGGTTGGCGCAGGGAGCCCCTATAACGCTGGCTGCCGTGGCCTGCACCCACTGAAGCAAGTAGGGGATATTCTGTTCGTCGCTGCAGGACCAGGGGTTGTTATAGAGCGTGACCACTTGCAGCTGGAGGAGCTGGTCGAAGGCTTTGTTGGGAATGAACGTGAACTTGTTGTTGTGCAGGTAGAGGCTTGTGAGGCGTCGTAGTCTCACCAGCGTCCCCGGGAGTATCTGGGACAAGAAGTTACTGGATAGATCCACCGTCTCGATGTTGTGGGGCATATTGGTTGGAACGGTCCAAAGTTTGTTGCTACTGAGATTGAGAAGCTTGAGGCTGCTCAGTGTGTTGTTGATGAGAACTGCCCTTTCCACCATATTCCTGGAAACATCCAGCACTCTAAGATTCCACTGGTAAGCTGTGTCAAGCTTCTGAAGAACTTTAATGTTGTTGTTTATGGCATATAATTCCCATAAGGACTTGGGCAGTTGAGCAGGAACATTCTTGAGCCAATTATTTGAAATATCAAGGGTCCTCAAATTGGTGAATCTAGTTAGCTGATGGTCGAGATCCACGAACTGGTTAAAGGACAGATTTAAATATGTAATGTTGTCTTGAAGTCCGTGTGGCAGCACAGTTAAGTTCCTGCCCGAACAGTCCACATTCCTGTCGTTTCCTGAGCATGTACAGTTAGAAGGACAGACACCCGAAACGGTGGGTATGAGAAGCAGAAGGACCAGCAGACAGGTAGATGTGTTCAGTGTCTGGTACTCCATTCTTGCCTGAAAGTAAATATACCAAAATGACACCCTTTAAATCCATCTAATATATTTTATTTCTTTGTAAGGGTTGTCTTTGCAGTGACCACTTGCAGGAGAAATTAAGTAAAAATATCAATAAACCCCATTGTGGCACGGTCCTTTTTAGAATTGTTCAAGAGAGACTTCACAAAGCATCCCTTCAGAGACTGTCATGTTGTCTGGCAGAATGAGACTTGTTTTTTCATCTCCCTTTCCCCCTCAAGCTCAAATGAGGGCTTTCTTCCGAAAATGCAAGTCTCTTCCAAATGTTATACAATGTCTGCTTCTTGTTTTTAGTGATTTCAAGCCTATATTATGTTTGGAATAATGTGTTCTTTTATACAGGATGAAAAAATGGCTGTCAACTGGATCTGCTTTACAAATCTCTGCAGTAATGTAGCAGTCCCCCCCCATACATGCATGCTATTTGCTTAAGTAGAATTGGTTGAAATACATCTTAAATTGTTACAAATTTAGTTTGCAACGCAAATTCCACGTTCATACCGACATGCACGTTATTATTTTTCCTTATTATAGTGTTATTTACATTCTCGGAGCTGGTAACACATGTTTGAAAGCTGAATTAACGTTAGTAAGAAATCTCTGACACTGCAGCAAATTTCTGGTGCAAGCATCTGTCATCAACTAATAATTTCGTTCTTATTCCTGTCTCTAATTTTGTAGCGGTTTTTGCGATGGAAAAACACACACAAAAAAAACCCCACAAACTTACCGTAGTCTCTCCTGCAGTATCAGCACATCGTTTCTGTGCGAGACGGGAGCGCAGAGGTCGCCCGGCTGTGGGGAGCAGCGGGAGTTGCTGTCTGAGGGCTGTGCTGCATCCTGCGCCGCCGGCTGGGGCTCTGCAACCACCTCATCCCCCTCCTCGGCACACTGCAGCGCTGCCTCGCACCGACTGCACAGCAGGCACAGGCAGGGAAATAGCTGGGGTTTGTGATTTGGATCGGTTCACTTCTCCGTCTCTCTGTTCTAGGCTATTTTAATGCATCAAAACACACCGCGTTAGGTAACGGCACCGAATGGAATTCCTGCAGGCTGCTTTAGCCGCAGCTGTCATTCCTTTCAAATGTTCCTATTTGAAAAGTCATGTTAAGTTGTGTTCTTTTTTACCTGCCATTAACCTCTCCTCCTGTAATAAAGGTTAATGCTAATTCAGGCTCCCTATCGTAAGCTTTTTTAAGCTACGCTGCCAGAGTATCTTTTCATGATTTTAAAATACTCAGTTTTCTTCTCCCCAGATCATACTGTCGCTATATTGTCAGGTACAGTATAGCTCAGCTTGTAGGATTTTACAGATTTCTATAGGAAATCTATATCTGAATTTCTCCAAGCGATATGGTAAGAGTGGATGTACTTTATAATGCTGTTAATTTTAACATGGTCTAATACAACAAGCCTTAAAAAAATCTTTGCGTAATTGGCATGTTGTTCTTTAGGCTGTCTATAGGTAAGAAAACTTTGTAAATATCTTTTCGTAGGTCCATTGTATGCACAGCAGCTTAGAATTGCATTTGAATAGCTCATGACTTTAATTTTTAGTGGTAATTTAAAGATTTTTAAGTTTATTGTCATAACATATGCAAACATGTGCTCTGGGCAACATCCACAGAAGCAGTCCCTCCCCGAGGCAGGGATTCAAAACTACAAACTCCGCCACTTTGCAGAGATGTCACGGAAGGCTCAGCATATAGCAGCTTCTTTCTAGAAATCTAAACATTCAATACTGATTAAAAAAACCAATTTACCTCTGAGACCACCCTCCTACTTCCCACCAAACACTTGGCTTATCAAAAGGCATGGCTCTGGCCCGGCCGGCGAGTGTCACTTGTCCTCAGGGCCAGAAGGGAACCCATAAAGCACTTAAGACACCGTGAGCTAAAAGGAATCTGACATCCGTGCAACATTACATTAATTTTTAAAGTTTATATTAATAATATTGAGTGCACTCTGAAAATACTGCTTCAGAGGAAGAAACTAGTGAATGTGCACAACTAGTTCTGCTCGTCATTTGCCTGGGTGGGCTGCAAACGGTTTCTATTTTATCCATAAAAATCAGAAGTATGTAGGTAAAAGCCTTTTTGTACTTGTTTGTCAAGTGTTTGGAGCCGTTTCTGGTTTTGGTGACCGCTGTGTAACTGTGCCCTCACACCCTTCTCTGCCTTCCCACCCCACAGCCTGAGCTGAGGGGGGGTTTTACACCAGTCGGTGTTTTGGCAAGGTTTGGTCTGGGGGAAATCCCCTTGCTACTGGTGAAGAACAAGTGATGGCTGTTGGGAGGATTTGTTTCAGAGCCCGGTAATCTGTTCCCACCAGGTAGTTACTCCCCCATTTACAGAAAGCAGGCCTCTGTATGAGAGATGGGGGGTGTGTGTGTGTGTGTGTGTATGTCCAGGCGTGTAGACTTCGGTTTGGATTCACAGCCTGGTATCTAGGCAAACGCTCAGTTGTGCTTTCAGTGACCAAAACATCCTTGAATTAGAAAGCTTTATTAAAATGAACTGGAATTCATTGCGTTCTCTTATACAGCCTAGTAGAACAAACAATTTTGAGAAGCTCAGAGTACCTCTAGGGCTGTACCGGTTCTTGAAAGCTCCATGTCTGTGTATGTTACATATATGTATAGGCACACATACTCTGTTTTCTGGACTCGCTAGTGGCAGTAACTACTGGGCACAATCCATATGGTATTTTGAAATGGTTTGCTTCAGGCAGAAGCGGGTTGTTCCCTTTTGTGAAAGCCAACGTGCAGAACCGCTGGGGAGACGCCCGTGCTGCGGTCTCGCTCTTCTCGCCTGCCCCAGCTTCCCCTTTTTTCATTTATTGGAAGAATACTTCATTTAAGACAAACGTGAAGTGTGCTGGCCGTCGGTTTGGGCAGCCTCCGGAGGGTGTTGTGGCTGCAGCAGCTGGGGTGGCGGTTCCTCAGTCTCCTGGATCAGTGACTCGGGTGGTGGGGGCAGCGGTTCCTCCGGGTCCGAGGGCGATTCCTGGTGCTTGCTCCCACCCGGACTCTCACCCGCAGCCGGTTCCCTCAGCCAGTCGGGGGGAGGCGGCAGATCCGGGGGGTCGGGTGAAGCCCCTGCGTGAGGACAGGAATCATCTGCGGCGCTTGCTGCTTGCGTAGTGGGAGCTGGAGAGGCGTCCGGGTTGGAAACGCCGGCCACGGAGCCGTCTTCGGCTGGTGGAGGCAACTGGCTGTGGTCATCGCTGGCGGTGCAGGGGGACGGTTTCTCTGGTGCAGTGGGATCCTGCTGCACGGCTGAGTCTTGTTTCCATTTCCAAGGCAACATAAATAAAACCGATGAGCGTTTGGGAGCCTGGTCGGAGTCCATAAAGACATCTGGTGTGTCTCCATCTGCAAATGGAGAACGACCTGCCCAGTTTGAATCAACTACTGGCCTCTTGCGGCATTTCCACAGGAGAATTACAATAATAGCCATTATCATACTAATCAAAATGATGCCAATTAGCAGCGCCGCGATCCAGCTCCCGTCGCTGGGTTCGGCGTGTGCTTTGGGGAGCTCAGGGGGGGCCGTAATGGCCAGGGCTCCTCCAGGTTTGTGTGGAGGGGGCCCGGCTGCTGGCAATGCGTGTAGAGGGGCTTTCTCTGCTCTTGGAACCCTCATTCTGGTGTTTGCCTTTCCTCTATTCATGGCAACGTTTGGAGGTATTGCTGTAGAGTGATTTCCAGACTTCTCCGTAGAAGAGAACCACTGTTAGGTGCTGGTTGGCCCTTTTCCTGCAGCCTCTTTAAATACGCCCCCTCCTGTAGCAGGAATGGAATAGAACATATTAACTTGAAAACTGTTTGTTGTATTGTCACTCTTTACTGACACCAGGCAATTTTACATTAATACTGGAGTAGTGAAAATAATATTAGACCCAATGTTTAAAATTTCATGCCTGTTCCCTTTTGCAAAATCAGGAGGTCTGTCACTGGGTTTACAAACAACAAGCAGATCATCCCAAGATAGTCACTTCTTTGAAGTCTGAATTGGTTATTCACCTTTTTTCACCTTATCAGGAAAAGGCAGCAGCAGAGAACTCCTAACAGTGCTTCAAAATAACGTTTTTCGGTCATGTGAATGGTTCTGGACCTGGGACCAAACACGAAGCACTGGCGGCAGCGTTCACAGACGGGATTGTCACCAAGAGAATTGTCCTATTTTGGTGGGGATAAGCTGAGACTTAGTAAAAGGTTCTTTACGTTCTCTTAAACTTCTATTTCCTGTTCTTGCCTTTCTTCAGCAGTTAAGGGTAGAGCGTAATAATGTTTAAAAAGTTTCTAAATACCGATGCCGTAATAGAACAGCATTCTAATGTTAAACTGTTTTTATAAAGAAATTGCTGCATGTGGAACACCTTTTATAATGGAGGAGATTGTAGCAGCGTTAAGTTGTTGGCATGAAACAGATTGCTTTTTTTTCCTCTACTGTTTAGAGTTCGGGTCTCTCAATGTCTCTCTATGAAATAAATAATATAAAATGCATCCGCTACAGAGCATTTTTCTATCTGAAGTTACTTCCATGCAATTTGAGCTAATTTATTAGTTACTATAACACTAGTCATGTGAAGCTGTTTCTGGGAAATTAATATGCATAAATCTTTTTGGGTTTACGAATATGCAAAATTAAATTTCTGGTGTAACAGTGTAAACACCTATGAGTAGTAAATGCTTCTTGAGAACATTATGGTCTAAATGCTGTGAGGTTTATAAGAGGTAAAAATGATTCGATTTAATTCTTATTCTGCTCCCCTCCTTTCAAAATATAGTCAAGGAATACTTCTGCCTAGAGTTCATGATAGTTCCTAGTAACAACATCAAAGAACATGTGTTTGAATCCCAAATACTTTAAAGACACAGACATTCAACAAGAACTTTGAAAACACCCTGGAGTCGGGGCGTACACCGTGCTGGCCGCCGTGCGGTTCTTTTTCAAAGCAAATAATACAAATATTAAGCCTCTCCATTTTGAAGTTGATTCTTACCTGCACGTTTCTCTTCTATGGCGCAGGCATCGTCTCCCTTGTTCGAAGCCTTAGACAGACCGTGTGCCGACAGTCAGGCAGCTTAAAATGGCTCGTTTCATGTTGAAGTAGGGCTTTTTTGCAGCTGGAGAGGAAGTTTATCAACACTTGCTGCAGGAAGTGTCGAGAGTTGGGAGATTACTAAGAGCCTCAGCGCAGAGTTTGCATGCTTTGCCAGTGAACTTCCCAGCTCCCTTGTTTTTAGAAAACTCAAATATTTAAATGTTTGTGGCTTTTGTCCTGTATATGCGTATTATCTAGAAATTCATAAATACTTGTTTGCCTGTCTTTGAAAATAGCTATAGTTACTTCTGTCTGACTCAAAAATTAGGCAAGTTTGGATTGGATTTGAATCTTAGTGATCTAATTTCAGCGGTGGGTTTGGTGTGCTGTCATGGTAATTAGTGGAAAAGCAACCTCAGGTTCATTACAGTGAGTCATAGAGAGCTATCTGATTACAGGATGCTGGCTTGCTTACGCATCTGCATTTCTGTAGTTGCATTAAAAGGCAGACAACTACAGATTCCACCCTTCTGCCCCTGCTCCGCATGGAGTTATTCCGTCTGGATGACTTTGGTACCTGCTGCCGTCGTTAGTGGGGGCTGTGCTCTCCGGGCAGCTCTTCTCCCACTCTCTCTTTGTCCCTACCATTTCGTGTAACCCAAACTACTTCCTTTTGTCTCCTTTAGCATTTTTGCCTCGAAATGCTGCCTGGCAAAGAGAGACCTGCACTAATATGTCCTTGCAGCATTTTGCAAGTGTCTTCTGCCAGTGCCAAGTAGCTACTGCCAGATCCTCCTGCAGCTTCTTCATCTCCTCCTGCTTTCCCTGTTATTCCTCTCTTCTGCTTGCACTAGTTCTCTTTTTCAGGCTCTCCCTGCTCCTGCAGCAAACCCAGCTCCTGATCCCACACTCACATTATAACTCGGTTTATTGTCCGATTCCTTCATCTCATCCCCACTCTCTCCAACCCTCAGAGTCTCCACCTACATTTTGCCACAATTCCCACCTCAATGACAGTTCTTTTTCCTTCCTGTTTCTCCTTCGTCCCTTCCACTAAGATGATCGTGATTCTTTCCTTTTTTGCCTGCTTTTTTCATGGCACTGCTGGTTTACCCCTTCGGTCTGTTGCCCACTAACGACTGGCTGACTGAGGGCTTCCTTCTCCTGCCTGAGCTCTGGTACCCTCCCAGCTGTGAGCGGTTTTACACCAGGTCACATTCTCATCTTTGCTCTCTCAGATTCTTTTTTTAGTCCTTGCACAGCCTCTGCTGTTGGCTCCCATCCTCGTCGTCGTTTTGGGGAAGGAAAAGGTAACTGTAATGCAGCATCCCCCAACCCTGCCCTTTTGCTCTTTCTGTCACCAGTGGGAGATGTTCCCAGTTCGTCTCCTGGAGGTACTGGGTTGTCCTCACCCATCTGTCGCAGTTTGCCCTTATTCTTCTCCTGGCCTCCTGACACAGTGCCCTGTCCTCCCATTCTGTGGTGTGGTGTGTCTCCTCCCGTTGAGCTCTAAGGCCTGGATGTGTGGTTTATGGCAGATTCATTGGAATTTGCCCTGTAGTTGGGGTTTGTTTTGGTTTGGTTTTTTTTCCTGTCCTGTCTCTAATGAATTTATTTTCTAATGACTCCCAGTTCCGGGCTGAGCTTGCAAACTCCTTCCAACTTTATCTTCTTTACTGCACAAACCACCTTTGTCACAGGCAGCTGTATGTTTGGGGTTTGGTTTTTAGATCTTGCACTCTCTTGGCTCCCCTGAATACCGTCTGTCCTTTTCCGCTGCTTCTCGACCTGCCCTTCCAGCTAAGGCTGTGGGTGATGTAATGGAAGGTGAATTGAGGATTCAGCCCCGTGTCCTGATTTGTTCAAACTCCTACAACTGTCTCTTGTGTCAAAAATGTTTGCTGCAGGTGCAGGGGATGTTTGGAGCTTTGTCACTCTCCGTTTTAACTCTTGTAACCATGGTGCAACAGATCTTCTTTAAACCCAACAGCTTGTGAAAAACTTCTTGTGTTTCCTTAAAATAACAAAGCTCTGCTGTAGTGAGGGCCAGATACAGACATCTCCCCAGAAATATGGGAAAAATCTGGTCTCTATGGGAATAAAGAAACGAAAAGTTGTTGTGGGTCTTGAAGAAGTTTTTGGCATGTAGTGATCGGTTGTGTTCGGACAAAGTGGAGTGTGTTTCCCTGTGGGTGTTTCTGTGGTGCAAGAAATCACAGCTCCTCATCAGAGGAGACCTCTACTGACCGACGGCAAATGTTATAGGAATATAGTGTTCCAAAATGCCTTCTCTAATGTTTTCTGTAATATTTTGACTTGGAGAAATAGTATCACGTAAGTCAAGTTACTTAAAAGCCGATGCTGTTTGTTTATTGGAGGTAACAAATTCTTATAGTCTAACATACAATACAAACTTCATATATTCATACACCAAGTTGAAACACAATAAATATGATTCAAATCTCAATCTGGTTCAAAAGGTATTGAGCTGGTTTTAAGAAGTCCTTGATGAAAAAAACAGTAAGGGCGTTTTGAGGGAGATTAGTTCCTGGTACAGTAATTGCATCGAAGTTGTGTCTGAGTTACGGTTTTCTTAAAATCCCAACCTGGATGCGGCTGTGTAGCACCTCCTGGTATGGAATAGTTATTTTTAACTGTTAGAGGACAGTTAACTGTCCTATTTTTTCCTCCTAATGATCTTTGAGAATGGGCAAACTTCAGTCCTTTCGGTTTATCCTGTTGAGCTTCTATCACCATCATTTCTGGTAAAAGCTGTAAAGCCGGTCTTGACACTAGTTACAAAAAGCTGTTTAACACAATCTCATTCCCTTCTACATCTACAAGTTGCTACAGCGTTTCCGCTGTCTTGAACGGAAACCCCCTAAGATCTCTATTTAGCTTTCCTGTGTTAACATTTATGTTGCTACTTGAAAGCTAAGGTTTTGCCTCATATTAATGATCTAAAAAAGGCAAAAGATGAGTTTTTACCTGACTGGGAGTTAAATCTCAACTACAAAATTGGTTAGAATGGGTTTGTGGGACCTTGGTTCTTTGTTTTCCTGTTTGTTATCTGTTTCTTTAGTGAGTTTCTCAGTAGTTCCATCTTCGGTTTTCCTCCCTGCTATAAAGTCTTGCATTATCAGTTCAGTCCCCGCTGTCTCCTTAGGCATCCTCTGCCAGGTTCCGGCCGCCGTTGGCCATAAGCTGTTGGTTGCCAGAATGTCACCGTTGCTCCTGGGCCGACGCTTTCCTTGCTGAGTTTTTTTGAGATAAGACATTTTGTTTGCTATTACGACTGTCGACAGAAATAAGAAGGTGCAGATCAGCACGAGCGCTGCTATTACAGTGAAACAAATCAGTATAAGAGACTTATTGTCTTCACATGTTTCTTTTGTCATTGTACTCTTGGGTTTGCTGGTATTTCTGGATCCTCCAGCGGCAGAAACAGCACTTCTGGTGGGGGAAGATGTTGAATTTGGGGCCGTTGTGGAGGATGAGGATTGCAGGGTACTAGTCCATGTTTTGAAAGTAGTCATTTTGCTGCTGAAATTGATGCTCAGAGGAGAATTTGTATTGGCTTCTGTTACATTCTGGCTTCCACTTTGGTTTTGGCTGATGGGGTTCCAGGTTTCATTTATAACCCTGGGATAATCGGTGTGGTTTGCACTTGTTTGCAGACACCAAGAAAAGATTATCACGACAGGGAAAACCAAGTGTGGTTTACTGTGTCTCTTTGTCTTCATCTTCCTGTTTAGTCACCTGCAAAAATACAAATGATGGTATTAGTTCAGCAAATGCTGGCGCTCAGAGGATTGAGTCAGACTTCGCAGGGAATAGCAGGCAGCAGCCTTTCTGATGGGAAGAAAAAAAAAAAAGTAACTTGACCTCATTTTTAGTGGATGTAGGAGGACGAGTTCAAGTACTTGGTATTCTGAAAGAAGAGGTTGTCTCCAACTTCTGACAGTTTGAGGTTTATAGGAGATATATGAAGATTACAAAAGAACACAGAGAAAGAGAGAAGGGAAGGTGTTTCCTACAGACTGCTCCGTGACGCAGAGACGGGCTCAGTGGCGGTTCCTCCTCGGCCGTGGTTCCTCCTCTTTAAAGCTGACCCGATTGCAGCTGTAAACTCATCACTTCTGCTTTTACACAGTGAAAGGAGAAACCCAGGTGAAGTTCACAGATCACTGCTGCTTACCCGCCTGCATTGCCCTCAGTGCGGGAAGTGCAACCATCCTGGTAAAGATGGTCAAGTGAAAAACGTTCATCTGACCTGTTCCTGTAAGTGACAGCACTCTGGAGACAGCACAGCTGTCTGGAGGATTTCAGAAATGCCTAGGAAAATCTTTGTTCTCTAATTTTTCTGCTGTATTCCACAAACAGCTATTTATCACAAATGTACTTCTCTAATTTTTCGCCCAAATATGCTACAGATTGTGACATTTTGTTTAAAATGCCTGAGATAATTATGCAAAGTATGTTCTGTCTCACATTTGTGTGCTATGCAATTTTGTACCTATTGAATCTGTCTGTAGGGCAGGAAACTGATCTTTAGGTCAGTCTGGTACTGAGATAATAACCTCAAAATATCAGTGAGAAACCAGACGAGTGGTGACACCGCTTCTCTGCTGCTGCTTCGGACGGGCTGCGCGTCTGAGACATGGCCAGAGCTTAAGGCTCAATATCCAGATGTCTCTCGTTCACCCGTCTCTATTAACAGAACAACGTGCGTCCTTTGAACGTTACAGTCTACATTTGGTTCAAATATAAATACTATAGAGAATGACCAAAAGCAATGGTGCTGTTTGGATAAATACATTTGTCCTTGAAGCTCTTACTGTAAAGGTAACAAAGCATAACTGTAAATTTGTAAGAATAGGTAATTTTGAAGTATTCCAAACAGTGTTTCTTTTATCCTAGTCAGAAGTCAACATGCCTGCAAAGGAACTTTGGTATATTTGCTCCCCAAAAATCAGAGGGAGAACTTGCCTGTCTCGTGATACCCAAAGGCAGCCCCTCCTGCTGCTGCCCTTCCCCAGGAGAATGGGAAGCGCCTGGAGCGGAACCAGGGAGCAGACCGCGGGCGTCTCTCCCTGCGTAACGAAGGAGCAGCGAAAGATATATTTATCTCTTACTTTGCGATGCACCCATAGCATAGAATTAAACTCCATTCTGGGGTGAATCCTTATGGTTAAGTTTGAACTAGAAACCATCTTAGTAATCAACTGTAGCTCAGGTTGAATTTATCTTTATATGGTAAAGGTTGCCTGGATGATGTCTTGGAGCATATTTTAAAAAGGAAAAAAAGCAAAACCAGCAAAGCTTTTGGTTTGGAAACACAACATTTCTCATAAAGAAACGCGTTTGCTGGCACAGATACTCCCCAGCGTCTAATGTCACTGTCCCAGAGTTGCAGATCTCCTCCTGCCTGCTCCCTGCAGGAGCACAGCGAGTCTGGTATTAATTGTGGTGTCCTAGACCAGATGTGCTTTTCTTAAAAATAAACAAACTAATGTTAAGGGCTTTGCTTAAAATGGTAAGAACAAAGGAACTGATCATTAAAGAACTGGTTTTTTTTCTTTTTAGTTTGAGCCCTTGCGCGTGGGTATCGATGGGCTCGTCTGTCGCTGCGCAGTGGGATCTGCGATACAGGAACAACAGGGCTGGGCAGCGACTGTCACTGCCAATTCCTTGGAGTCTGAATATCAATAACCTTTAACATTACTAAAAATACAGTTATATCAGCTTCCTTAATTCGGTTGGAGATAATATTTTTACAGATTGTTACTATTTTTCAGTTACTTGACCTTCTTTAAAATACTTCTGCATATACTTTTCTACAAAATCTAAGAAACTTTGAAGTGAAACTTAAAATAGGAGAAGGAAAAGGTGTACTTACCTTGCCAAGATGTACTCAAAAGAAACTTAGTCTTTCGGATATTTAGTCCTTTAACAATAAAAAGTCTTTGTGCATATACTTGCTCTTAGGATGCGAACAACCATTACCATAAAGCAAGTAGATTGACGCAACACTGGTATTTTTTAAGCAAATCTGTAACTGAAATGACATGTCGTTGACTCTAAGTGGAGAACTCAAACCACAGAGATGACACACTTCCTCTCTGTAACAACTATACCATGACACGGTAGAGGGGGAAAAACACCAACTTGCCCAAAATAGCTCTCAGAACAACAGGAAGTAGCACAAGGGGAAAAAAAAAGTCTCTCTGGCAGACGAATATTCCACATTCATGAAGTTTATCTCCTCCGTTATCCTTCGCTGGGGGTTTTACCTGGGGTGTCACCAGGAGCCGTGTCCCAGCGCACTCACAGTTCCATACCTGCTCACGGGCTTTGGGAGCTCTTCCCCCGGCTGTTCCTTTGCCTTGAAAGGGCTGAGTTCACGTGAGCTTGAAGCAGTGACAGGTAATTAAAAATACCTTCCATGTTCACCAGCTGCTCCTGAGTTTGATTTGTATTAATTTTAAGAATTAATTTATTCTTCGTAGGAGAATTTTGTCTGCTCTGCTAACTCTGGGGACTCGGTGTAGGCAAATCACTGTCCGGTCTCATAAAATTCAGAGAATCATTAAATAAGAATAAAAGATTCTTAATATTTATATGTTACCTGAACTCTTTTCTGGCAAGAGTTATCTTGTAGACAGATCCTCAGAGGATGGACGATTCTTAGAAACATTCCGCCAAGCGTTAGTGCGCTGTGGTGTGTAGCAAATGGAATGAGTTTGAGAGCCTTTGAACAAGTTGGTATGTGGATGCTTATTTAGTCTTAATTATGACGTCTCAAATGCATTTATTTTTCCCCATATAAAAGTAGATACAATTTGAATCTCTAGAGAGGTTAAAAAGTTAGTTTGAGGGACTTACGCTTTGTTTTTATTTTGAAAGAAACTCCGAGCTGTTTCCATGTAGTCCAGCTTTGACCCAGTCGATGCACCGGTGGTCTCCAGCAGGGATTTTGTTTTCCCTTTTGGTTGAATGAACCTCCCGTCTGCCTGGGGGTTGCTGGGCTGTGGTAGGTCGCCTGGCCCTTCAAAATGACGCTGAGTTAAATCCCAAGTCAAGTTCTGGGAACCAGACTTAGGTGGCGTGTGAGCCGTGATGGAACAGGAGCAGTAGCCGCTGGTCCAGCGCTGATACTTTGGATCCATGGGGTTTGTTTTGTTTTTTGTTTTTTTTTTTTTTTTTTTTTAGAACTATATGAAAGATCACTCTGGTTTAGCGTCACAGTAGAATGTGTAATGGGGATCTAAAATACAAACCCAACGATGTCTGTCTTGTTCTCTTACAGATTCAAGACTGGTCAGATCAACGGAGATTTACTGATCTACCACGTGCTGCTCACGCTGAAGCCATACTATGCAAAGCCATACGAAATTGTAGTGGACCTCACGCACGCCGGGCCCAGTAACCGCTTTAAAACAGACTTTCTTTCTAAATGGTTTGTAGTTTTTCCAGGCTTCGCTTATGAAAATGTCTCAGCAGTTTTTATTTATAACTGTAACTCTTGGGTCAGAGAATACACCAAATACCATGAAAGGCTCTTGACAGGTCTGAAAGGAAGCAAAAGGCTTATTTTCATAGACTCTCCAGGGAAGCTGGCAGAGCACATCGAACACGACCAGCAGAAGCTCCCAGCGGCTACCTTGGCTTTGGAGGAGGACTTGAAAGTATTTCACAATGCTCTCAAACTGGCTCACAAAGACACCAAAGTTTCTATTAAAGTAAGTCTTTCAGTACTGTTCCTAGTCAATTGTTATATTTTTATAAGGATTTGAATAAGATTTTACTGGCTCTTAATTCTTCTCTCCTGTCTTGAGGAGAAATCACAACTTATTAGTATGCCTCTTTAGGAAGTATAAATTTCATACATTTATCTTTATAAAATCAGAATTGTTAGACTCTTCTCTCGCTGTATTGCTGACAGTAGGTGCTGAACCACTTTTGTTCTCCTTGAAAGGTTGGGTCGACGGCTGTGCAGGTGACGTCAGCAGAGCGGACAAGAGTCCTGGGGCAAACAGTGTTTCTAAATGACATATACTATGCCTCTGAAATTGAGGAAATATGTCTTGTTGATGAGAACCAGTTCACCTTGACCATCGCCAACCAAGGCACGCCGCTCACCTTCATGCACCAGGAGTGCGAAGCCATCGTGAGGTCCATCATTCACATCCGGACGCGGTGGGAGCTGTCGCAGCCGGACTCCATCCCCCAACACACCAAAATCCGCCCGAAGGACGTCCCTGGGACACTCCTGAACATCGCGCTGCTCAACCTGGGCAGCTCCGACCCCAGTCTGCGGTACAGACCGTTCCAATTGATACTAGCTTTGGTCAAAAAAGTCAATTCTCTCCGAGGTTTTCGTACTGTTAGAGAATCCCTCTTGAACAAAACAATCTTTCTTTCAACACAGCTCCATAAAACGTACTTTTTAATGTAAAGAAAGTTTCTGTAGGTGAAGACAGACTGTCAGGGTAACGGAAGGCGTATAGGAAGCTTAATTTCTCTTTACAAGGAGAAATATTCTGCTTTGCAGTGCATGTTTGAGAGGTACATTTGATTTTCACGTGTTGAGTTTACTGTTGGTCCCCTGGGAGCCAAACCTCTCGGAGCTGCTCCTGGCTCCCGACAGGAAGTCTCCCCCTGGGTGCTGGCCCTCGGGGGCTCTCCCGGCACCGGGAAATACTTACAATTTCCTGGAACTGAACGATTTTCTGAGAGGTCCAGTCCAGAGTCCTTCAAGCATACTCTTTAACCTTACCAGAAATTTTTTAAAGCAAGCGGAGGAGTTATTTCCATGTCTCTAAGGCAAACATTGTCTCTGAATCTTAACTGGTGCAGGGAAGAACGTTCAGGATTTAGATGGAATCTCTTACGTAGCAGGATTGATTTGATTTTTAAAATGTCATTAGTACTGCTGTGATGCCTTGCTGTGATGCGTGTATTTTAAAATGTACAAGAAAACTATTACAAGTCCCGTTGCTTGCTCTGTTACAGGTCTGCTGCCTATAACCTTCTCTGTGCCTTAACCTGTACCTTTAATTTAAAGATTGAGGGCCAGTTACTGGAAACTTCAGGTCTGTGTATTCCTGCCAACAACACGCTATTTATTGTATCTATTAGTAAGACTCTCGCAGCTAACGAACCGCACCTCACCTTAGAGTTCTTGGAGGAGTGTATTTCGGGATTTAGCAAATCTAGTAAGTAACGCTGGTGTTCCTTAACGCTAACCGGGAATTTGATGGGATTTCAGCTGGCAGCTGTCTGGCTTAGGCAATTAAGCTTCCTCGTGTTACTGAGTCACAATCAGTTTAACTTGCGAGTGCTGCTTTAGAGCCCTTTTAGCTCTTTTCAAGATTATCCATTTATATCTGTTTCTTAATAATCGGGTTGTGTAATCCTGCGACGCCGGGCAGTTCCACAAACTGGAACGGCATCTGTGGGAGCAAACCCGCTGCTTTTCCCGTTCGAATGTGCTCTTTCCTTTCTCATGAAGTAAATTTAAAAAAAACAAAACACCAAAGGCAATGGCCTTTTAAACTTGGAAATTAAAACAAGTTTTTTACTAGACATCTCATTTGTTCAGAGGATTAAGTTCATTCCGAGAGATCCCAATACAGATTTGTTTCCTGTCACTGTTACTGGTTTTGTGCAGCGAGTCCTTTGGGTAGATCTCTCTCAGGCTGTTACTGGTTCAGCAGAAGTAGAGAACATTGCGGGAGAAAAATCAAAATTTGAGGTCCATGATCGTGAAGCTTTGAACTCCAGCAGGTACACACCCAGAGGCGTTACAGGGTTCTTTAGTCGTATCAAAATTCATCTTTTCAGGTTCGTTGTATCTCAGTTGTAGATCTGGTTCTGGTGCACTGCTTTTGTCATCCTTTTTTCCCAGACAACACAGCTCTGACTTCACTGTTGGAAGCTGTTCAGAATACATTTTCCAGATTAAAAAGACATTATCTTCAGTAGTCCCCCCTCCTACTGAACGTACGTCTTTGTCACGTCTCCTAATAAGATACTAAAATACCATCATCTCCTGTCCAGGTTCCTACAGGCATTTCTGGGATGTCACTATTAGAGTATGTTTCTTTTTGAAGCTTATCTGTTTGCCCAGTGTTATTTGCTCAGCTCTGATAGTGATTATTTTAGACAATGAAACTGAAAAGTGCTCACAATTAGTTATTTACTTACCAATAGAGACCGGTGCTGATTCTGCGTTACAAAGTGAATTTTTATTTCAGGTATTGAACTGAAACACCTTTGTCTGGAGTACATGACGCCCTGGCTCTCCAATCTGGTCCGATTCTGTAAACACAACGATGATGCCAAGCGCCAGCGAGTCACTGCTATTCTCGATAAGCTTATAACGATGACAATAAATGAAAAACAGATGTATCCTTCCATTCAAGCCAAGATATGGGGAAGTCTTGGACAGGTACAAATTCTGCATAATTTATTGCAGTTTGTTTATAAGCAGATTATAGTTTCTTCAGAGTTCTGAAGCACTTTGATTTGGAGTAAAACCTGATGGAATTAATCTATTAATCTTTATACTTCTAATTTTTACATTAGACTTTTTTTCCAAAAGGATAACAAATGACTAAAACTGGCGCTTTAATTTATTCCAGTTATGCATCTTCAACTGAAAAATGAAGGATTGCTTATTTAAAAGTTGGTTTACTGTGGAAAAATAAAGTTAATCTGACTGATTAAAGAGGATGTTTTTTTCTCTGACAGATAACAGATCTCCTTGATGTCGTGCTGGACAGTTTCATCAAAACCAGTGCCACGGGGGGCTTGGGCTCCATAAAGGCTGAGGTTATGGCAGACACAGCGGTAGCACTGGCTTCTGGAAATGTCAAATTGGTTTCGAGCAAAGTGAGTTCCCTCTTTGCCTTAATTTCCTTTTCTGTAATAATTTCAATGTGGCACTGAGATGCTTTCTGATAACTCAGTACAGGCAATAATGTGAAAACTATGATAAAACAGGTTCTAAGCAGTAGAATAATTCCAGTGTTAAATTGTTCCTACTGAAGTTCTGAGCTGTGCCCTTTGTTTGAGTGAAGCGAGACGCTTGTTCTCTTTCCAGGTGATTGGAAGGATGTGTAAAATCATCGACAAGACTTGTCTGTCCCCGACGCCTACACTGGAGCAGCACCTGATGTGGGATGATATTGCCATTCTGGCCCGTTACATGCTGATGCTCTCCTTTAACAATTCCCTGGACGTGGCCGCCCATCTCCCCTACCTCTTCCACGTGGTTACTTTACTGGTGGCCACTGGTCCCCTTTCTCTCAGAGCTTCCACTCACGGGCTCGTCATCAACATCATCCATTCTCTTTGCACTTGTTCACAGCTTCACTTCAGCGGTAAGAGGTTTTTTTCAGATTTTCTGATTGCTCCATAGATCGTTTAAGAAATATTGGAGTTGTGTTTTAGAGCAGGTGCATAATGTAAATTGTTTGTATGACGGGTTTTAGAAAAAGAGAAGAAAGTAAGTGCCAGGAAGCTCCTGTAGTGCAGAGAAAGGAAAAAATACGTCTGTGCTAAAACTGGCTGATGTGCATCTTTCGAATGGTTGCGTAATGTGGTAACAAAAATATCAATTACATAAGGGAATTGTGAAGCCATACTGTTAAAACAGGTATTTTTGCATACTGCTGTATTTTAGCAGCCCTAAAATAATTGGCATTAGCAAATATGGAGCTGTCACTTCTTACCACGGCAGTACAGTATAAAACCAGGCTAGATTTTGTGCAGAAATAAATTAAAAGTTTATGTAATCTTGTCTTTTTTTAAAGTATGTGAAAGCTCATTTTATATCTATATATATCAACAGAGCGAGTGTGTGAATACACACACACACACACACATATATGTATAGAGAAAAGCTTTGCTTTGGCACACAGAGGAAGGCAAACCTTCCTGTTCAGACACTGAATTTGAAGTACACTGAAATGAACGGAAAGTTCAGAATTGTAAAAATATGCAGTGCTTGTGGCAGGGCCGTCATTTTCTTCTCATTTAAGTGGCTTTTTTCATTTTGGTGCCAGAGCCAAAAGCAGAATTTGATTGCGGTTTGAACTTCCAGTGCCACTGGTATTTCACAGCAGGAGCCCTCCTGGTTTCCATTTCCTGAACCGCATCAGGAGAAGTCTCACAGAATCACACCTTTACACAAGTTTCTTTCTACCTGTTTTTAGAATAGATCTTCCCGGAGGCAGCCCCCAGCGGTCTGTGCAGCACCCGCCCCTGGGGCATCCTTGGGCAAACAGCAGAGGAAAGTGTGTTGGAATGTGCAGAGTGACTTATAGGAGGATTATACTTTTGTATTCATGGGAGGGTGAGCCTCAGTGTGTCGAAAATGTGGATTGAATTTCAGTGGTTTCAACCTAATACGTAAAAATTTCTTCAACAGAGGAGACCAAGCAAGTTTTAAGGCTGAGCTTGACCGAGTTCTCTCTGCCCAAATTTTATCTGCTGTTTGGAATCAGCAAAGTGAAATCGGCCGCTGTCATCGCCTTCCGATCCAGCTACCGAGACAGGTCCTTCTCGCCTGGGTCCTATGAGAGGGAGACGTTTGCGCTGACTTCCCTGGAGACTGTCACCGAGGCTTTGCTGGAGATCATGGAGGTACGTGGTTCCAGGCAAAGGAAATGGCTCTGCTCACGCTTCCCACGGGCAGGGGTGCAGTGAGAGGTACCTCCCGTGAAAGGGTAATCAATAGTTAATTAACTGACTTCTGAGAACTAAAATAATGGCACATTCTGAATTTTAAAGACTTTTTCTTGATGTTACTTGTATTCAACAATATAATTCTTTTTAGGCCTGTATGAGGGATATTCCAACGTGCAAGTGGCTAGACCAGTGGACAGAACTAGCTCAAAAGTATGTTGTGGATCTCAAAACATAACCCCTGCCCCCCGTGTGCTCTATTTAGAGTCCTCACTTGCTGTACAGCCCATTTGTGGTATATTTGTTCAATATAGTGTTCTCTGTTTCTTCGCAGGTTTGCATTCCAGTATAACCCATCCCTGCAGCCGCGAGCGCTTGTTGTCTTTGGCTGTATAAGTAAACGTGTGTCTCATGGACAAATAAAACAAATAATCCGGATTCTTAGCAAGGTAATAGACCCGTGTGCCTTCAGTTGATTTGGTGGCAATAAGTTTCATCAGGGCTGCGACTTCTGGAGTAACAGTAGTTTTCAATTCTGCGTTTAAAATTGGAGACACTGAGATTGATCCAGAAGTCAGTATTTAAATAACTGTGAAATTTTCTGTGAAGGCATTAGCTGCATGCACATGATTCACAACTTCCTTTTTTTTTAAAGGAAGTTAATAACCAAATGTGTTATAAATAAATACAGTAAAGAGCAGGGCATTCCTATAAGAAAACTTCGGAACAGACTTGCCTCGCTTGGAAATGCCGTCCCATATTTTCTAAAGAGAGTTGTGTTCCATAGCAAGTCAACAGTGTGCTAAAAACATTTCCTTTAAGCATTTTATTAGAGTTTTATGGACATAAACTTTATTTGAAGAGCATCTGAAGATGCTGTTTGGTAATTCTTGTCCCCTGTCCTGCACCCTTACTTTTTTAACACGCCTTGTGCAGGTGCTTTCAGCAGTGCATGTATCACGTCTGTAAATCTCCATTTGGAAAAGGCCTTGAGAATTGGTTTAAAATGAGCTCAAGCTTTGTAAACTAATTGAGAGCAACAATTGTTGTTTAGAGCTTTGATCTTCATTTTACAAAGCAAAATCTAATTATGGTTTTATTTTTAATTACTCTTTTTTTTCCTGCTAAAAGGGACTTGAGAGCTGTTTAAAAGGCCCTGATAATTACAATAGCCAAGTTCTAATAGAAGCTACAGTCATAGCCCTCACCAAGCTGCAGCCTCTTCTCAATAAGGTAAACAACTGGATTTTTAGAGTAAACAGAGAACATATTTTGTAAATGAAAATTATAATTATGGGTATAATTGCAAAAATGTGAGTGAGTGTTGTGGTATCTGAAGTTCATGCTTCACTGCTATGAGTCACGCTCGAAAGTGCTCCATATGGGGAACGTCAGATGTTTGTACGTGGGACGACGGCATCAGAAACGCTTTAGAACGTTCTGCTTCCTCAAACTGGGCCAGAGCGAAATGGGCAAAGGCTGTGCCACGTCATCATTCTTCCCAAAGGATTTTCAGTCTCGGCTTTCAAATGTTTTGATGGCCAATCTACGCCTTTCAGATCATGGCTTGTAATAACTGCTCCTCTTACGTGATTGGGGATGAGTTTGGCCATCGGTGTGGTACTTTCATGTCCGTTGTGTGATCAGCACGCCAATGGATACGCCATTAGTGAAGAGCCTCAACAGTTTACTGTTAGTAAATAAAACTTGTTCCTAGAAAAATCAGCTGCTTAAGAGCTCCAGCATCTGTTGAATGCCAATTCTCCCTGCATAATGCTGCTTCGATTTGGAGAAGGAATTGCCTGGCTAGTTGCACGTGCAGAATTGTGATCTGTTTTCAACAGCTCAGCTCTCCACTTGATACCAAAAGACCCGTTTCTGCTCAGCCTGGTGTAGGGCAATACGCGTCTGACGGTTTTTGAGCACGGGAGGGAGTATGAGAGACAAGAAACAGGTTCGGGGCAGGTGAAAGGCTTGAAATTCATTTGCATTCTGCTGTTGAGCTGTGAAGTGCATTGAGACCACAGGTTCCTGTGTCCATCTGTCCTGGTGGAACCAGGGCAGCTGAGGACAGAACCCTCTGCAGGAAGGACAGGGATGCATCAGTCTTGCTTGTCTTTGACCCACAGGAACTGCCTTGAAAGTGAAGTTGTGGTTTCTCCTTTCCCTTCCAGGACTCCCCTATGCACAAGGCCCTCTTCTGGGTGGCCATGGCGGTGCTGCAGCTCGATGAAGTCAACCTCTACTCGGCTGGTACGGCCCTGCTGGAGCAGAACCTGCACACCCTGGACAGCCTACGCGTCTTCAACGACAAGGTAACTGCTGGCCACTGGCAGTGACTGACCCGTAGTTTGTGTAAGCAGTTAGAGCTGGTACAAAAGAAGAAAATTTCCTTGTCCTCACGGGCAGTGGTAACCAACTACAACTGAAATTTGCATTAGAAATTGTTTCACTTGCGTTAATATCAACGGTCAATCGAAGCTGTAGAGATGGAGCTCTTGTTACTCTGTTCTAAACTGGAACAGAACTGTATTGATGTGTTCTAATCAAGGGCATGTTTGCTATCGTCATGGAAACTCGTAAAATGACTTTTTTGTCACTATTTTTTGAAAAAAAAAACACAAAAAAACCAACACAACAAACCAACTTGAGGTTTGATGAGTAACTTTCAATGAGGTGCTCCTGTGTTTTATTTTGCCGGGTCAGAGCCCAGAAGAGGTGTTTATGGAGATCAGGAGGCCGCTGGAGTGGCACTGCAAGCAGATGGATCATTTTGTTGGGCTAAATTTCAACTCCAACTTTAACTTTGCGCTGGTGGGACACCTGCTGAAAGGTAAGGGTACGTCTGGCTGCTCACGTCAGGTGAACACTCCTAATTCAGAAATAAAAACAAACCCAAGGATAAAGGGGAAAGACTGGGTGGTGGATTTTAACTATCTTGGATCACAGAGAAGATGCAGAATCAAACATTCCTTGACTAAAGGACTTTGCCAGGTTTCCCACAGACAAGTTCTTTACTACTTGCTCCTGTTCCATTGTCTTTCTGTGTTTGCCTGTGCTCAGGCTCACTGTTACTTTTAGAAGATTGATTTGTGAGATAATAGATACAATAGGTGCACAGATGTGAAATGGTGTGACTTTTGGAGGGAGGGACAGAAAAAAATCTTGAATGTGCAATTTCTGTGAGCGTTGTGCTTCCTTACCATTTCCGTGAAGCTTCCTGAGAACCTGCTGAAAAACATTTATAAATATTTTCAAAATATTAATGCTTCATAAATAGGCATTAAAATTAAATACAGTATTTTGGTTTCTTAACCTCATTTCTTAGGGTACAGGCATCCTTCTCCCACCACTGTAGCAAGGACAGTGAGGATTTTGCACACACTACTCGCTCTGGTCAACAAGCACAGGAACTGTGACAAGTTTGAGGTGAACACGCAGAGCGTGGCTTACCTTGCAGGTAAGACCAACCAACCAAACCTTCTTTTAAATCTGTGCTAACTGAAAAGGAGTGAATTATTGTGGGGATTCTTACGGTTTTGGGTCGATAAAATTGTACCAACGTAAAAGAAACTTATAACTGGAGATGGGGAGGGGTCTGGGCAAGGCTGGGGTGCATCGGGGGAAGCTTTTTGTGGGCTGAACGGTGCCAGCACAGGGACCGACTCTGCAACGTGGAAAACACTTCAGGGAGGCTGAAGGGTTTTTGTTAAAGTGCGTGTCTTCGAACATTGACATTTCTAGTGGTCTAGAGATAGAAACTGTGCCCATATGAGGGCAAATGTCTAAATCATGTAATTGTAACTGGATGGGGAATAGAATTCTTTTTAAATGAGCTGCTTTTTAATCAGTACATTTCAATGAGATGTAATTACATCTCCATGGTTTGCTTTATACTAAGTAAAAAAATAAATTGATAGAATATTGCTTACATTCTTCAATGTATTCCTACTGTGGAAAACTTACCTTAGCTTTCTTTGAATTTTTAGCTTTGCTGACAGTGTCAGAGGAAGTTCGAAGTCGCTGCAGCCTAAAACATAGGAAGTCTCTCTTGTTGACAGATGTTTCGATGGAAAATGTTCCTATGGATACATATCCCATACATCACAGTGACACTAGCTATAGGTTGGTTGTCTGACTTTAGCTAAGTTACCCAAATTTCAATGTCTGTTTACTTTAGTAAGTTATCTAAAGGTAACCTGTGGTGACTTTGACTACAAACCCACATCCGTAAAGTTAAATTAATGTTCTGTCGGTGGTTCCAGAACAAGGTGGTACTGAGCCTGTGATCAGGAGTCAGAGAAATTTGAGTATTGAATTCCCATAGATTTAATTTTGAGATCCGTAAAGCTATTTCAGAGCTTCACTACTTTGGAGGTTCTTAAACTCTTTGCTCACCTCTTTCTACGAGACCTAATTTCACCTCACGTTTCATTTATATTTTAGAAGAAAGTTCTGTTTGTCCTTTTAAGAGCTTTAAGGCATGTTTTAAGTAATCACTTGGTCCATGTCATTGCAAAATGGTGACACCTTGTAGCCTGTCTCTGAGCAGGCACAGGGATAAGCCAAGGAATCACCCGAGAAGGGACCTGGAGCTGGTTTCTCTCAACAGGGAGCACTTTACTGAGTAGCTGTCTTCTTAGCATCCAGTGTGGAGCAGCTGATTGTTAAATACCTTTCACCTTGCCTCGTAGGCTGATTTGCTTGTGTTCTTTTCGTTGCTTTATTTTTTTTCTCTTGATCATTACATGCGTATCAGATTGTTAGTTTTCACTAGCTCAGACATTTTTGCAAGCAATTACTATTTCTTAATATAGATTTTTGGGAGATTAACCTGTTAGGAAAGATGGGTTTAATAAAGGGTAGTTTGGCTAGTTGAAAAATTTATGCCTAAATGTGCACAGTTGTAAAGATTTTCATAATTTAATTTCTCTGCATTTTCAGGACACTAAAGGAAAATCAACCCTGGTCATCACCAAAGGGGTCAGACAGACACCTGGCTGCCAGTTACCCGACAGTGGGACAGATAAGCCCTCGAACACGAAAATCCATGAGTTTGGATATGGGGCAGCCTTCACAAGCCAACACTAAAAAGCTTCTAGGTTATTAAGATAACTAATTTACTGATTTGCCTACAGAATACCTCAGGAAGTGTTACTGGAGAAAAGATTATATTTGTATTTGTTATGACTTTAAGTGCTTATTCCCGATTCAGAGGAATATCTGCAGTTTGTACAAAGTATAAATTCGAGAACACTGTACAGCTGCCTCGGGGACTAACTCGGTTCTTTTGGTCATGAAGCAAGAGCGATGCTCAGAATGTGCATGTTGAAAGGAAGAAAAAAAGATATTGCAGAGCCCAAAGATTCCTAGTGCCAGTTTTCTGCCGCCAGCCCTCCTCCGACAGGACAAAGCAGCTGAATGCTTCAGCTCAGCTACTGTGTTGAACGCTCTCTCTTATGCTAGAAAAGATGGTCCCAAAACATTCTAGATGTTTTGGAAGCAATCTGATTTTATTCATGGCGTCTCAATACATCCTGGTTACAGGCAAAGTCTTAATGTCAGAGAAACAAGCTGAGTTGCTTTGTGTAACTTGTGGTTCCCCTTTTACATTCCACGGAGCAGATGGAAGAGGAGGGGCACTACTTTCATTACAGTCCTTTAACTGCTTCCTTTTCAGTAATCACATTTTGGCATGTTTATTCGGTGTGATGTGATACCAGGAGACCATAGCATGCCCACAGCTTACATACTTGAATAAATTGCATGCTTTCCTCATACGTATCATGAAGCATTTTGGAAACTGTGATGGAGAGCGGCATGGTGTGATCGTATTTTCTCTACCATCCCTGAAAATGGTGAAAATGGCCCCAGATTCCTATCAATATGGTGTAGACAGGAGAGTAGCTTGGCCAGAAAATCAGAAATACTTAGAATATGGATTTAGGTTCACTGTTTTTTAATTTCCTGATAAATTGTTTTTAGGTACAAGGAAAAGTTTTGACCATTTGATATCGGACACAAAGGCTCCTAAAAGGCAAGACATGGAATCTGGAATCACAACGCCTCCCAAAATGAGGAGAGTAGCGGAAAATGATTATGAAATGGGTGAGAAACAGGACTAACATTTTAAGAATAATACTAGTTATAAATGCTTTGTATGTATATACAAAGGATTCTTTCTAAATTCAATGTTTATTTGCCTAGGTTGCTACAAGGTAAGGGAGAAATATCTTTCTTAACGGTGGCTTCTGGAGAGCAGAGTCTTCCCTGTCGCTGGACCTGAGGCCCGAGTTAGAGTTGCTCAGTTTGCAGGTGCAGAATTAAGCGGCAGCTGTAAAGAACCGCATAGAGGAGCGAAATGAAATAAATAAAATTTGGCTTTTATAAGTTAATAAGCCCTAGCTGCAAATTCTGCAGGAGACGGAATGTGACCGTAATGCCTAGAATGCCTCTCTTCATCTTCTCCCACATCTGCTTCCTGTGCCCCCACCCCAATTGCAATGCAAGACCAGGGTCCTTCTCTCATATCCGCCGTTGGTCGGCTCCTGACCCTCTAATGGTACTCGCCACCCCTGGGCCTGTATTTCACCAAAGAGAAATTGGGGTTATTGTTGACCATCTGATAATACATCCCATGTAACAGTCTATGCTGCTGGTATTACGGCATAGTTGTTGCTTTTCTACTTTATGGAAAGGCTGGTGAGCTCTGCAGTTTGCGTGTGACTGGATTTGTTGTGCAGGAGCTGATTCTATTTTGGTTTGGGTTTATTTTGCTTTGGATGAGTTGCTCTTTTTTTTTCTCTGGCAGAAACCCAGCGAATATCACCACAGCAACACCCACACCTTCGAAAAGTTTCTGTTTCTGAGTCAAATGTCCTCCTCGATGAAGAAGTTCTGACTGACCCAAAAATTCAAGCGCTGCTGCTTACGGTTCTTGTAAGTGTCTTTATGTGTATTGTCGCTGTCTGATGCTCTTTTATCTTCTGAAGAAGCACCCGTGTTCCTCGCGGTGTTTCTAAATTCATATGGATCAGAATCACTGTGATGAGGAAGTCTGTTCTTCTGTTGCCATCCTTCAAACTTTCTAGAAATCACTTTTTGAAATGGATTTAAATGCTCTTTGAGATCAAATACTGAATTTTCGTTATTTGGATTGTCCCTTTTTCTGGCAGATTTTTATCACAAACTAATTTTACGTAATAAAAATGTATTCTATATTCTACTTTAAAAGTTTAGTAGTGAAAACTGTTGGAATCACAGCACAATTCAGTTTAGAAGTTGACTGAGGAGTAATAGAGGCACAGTATGATAGTGCTTTCTTCAGATGTACCAATACGGTTTCTTTCCTGATATAATTCAAAAGCCTCAGTTGCTCAGTTTTGCCAAAAACCAACTGGATGAATTTTTTTGCCAAAACAGAAGCTATTTATTACCAACTGTTTTTTTACTTTTTTCCTAAATACGCTTTATAAAGTAACTTTATTCTGTTTTCAAAGAGGACATAAGTTAATCTTTTGTAATGCTGCTTTCTGCTATTCAGAAGTCATAAAACCTTAAACTACCCCAACAAATAAAGCCCGTAACCACTCCAATTAAAACATGCTAATTTAATGCTTTGCCTTATGACAGGCGACATTAGTGAAGTACACTACTGATGAGTTTGACCAGCGGATCCTGTATGAGTATTTAGCAGAAGCCAGTGTTGTCTTCCCAAAGGTCTTTCCTGTTGTGTAAGTATCTAAACCCCTGGGTTTGGTGCCTTTTGCCTGGCCCTTCCTTTAACGGGGTCTCTGGGCTGGCACAAGCGCATTTTGGGTTGCCAGCTGCAGCCTGTCCGTGGCTTGTCCAGACAAATGTCCATAGCAATTTGAGTCGTCTTTTTTCCCTATGTTAAATGAATATAATGTTCTTACTAGAACAGGCGTCCGCAGATAGCGCTGCCGCAGATGGTCCTCGAGCGCTCTCAGCGTCACGTTTTGAGGCAGGTTGGCGGAGCGTGGGAGATGCCATCGGAGGGAGCCTGGCTGCGTGGCCACTGGCTTCTCCCGACGGCTGGCGGCGTCATCGCTGCCGTCACTCAGGACGGGTGACTTCACACGGCTTCGTCGCTTGTTTGATTCTGCCGAAACGCAAATTACATTTTAATAAGTTCATGGACCTTTCTGCGCAAGTCAGTACGGACTGTCTTTTAAATATTATTTGCACCCCAGTCAGACCCGGGTTTTTCAATGAGCACAAATCAAAAGTGACCTAAAGCGTAGTTCAAGATACTCTTTGGATGTATTTCTTCAGCTCTCAGTTGAAAGTAGTGTTCACTGGAGTCACTATATGAAAGGGAAACTATCAGAAATTACCATGAGTAGACTTTTAAACTTGACCTTTGCATGATTTAGAAATAATGCTGCCTTTTTCTGGCTTTATAAAGTGGTGGTCGCAGCACAGACAAGTTCTGTGAGTTATTGAAACCACAACGGTAACTGGCATTTGTATTAAAACCCCCCAATGCATGAGTTCCACGAGGGAGAGCTCAAATGAGACAGTGCCCCCCACAAATTTTAAAAGCTCCTTTGAAATTCCAGCTCTGACATGTACATAAATCCAGTGAAGCATTTTTTGGTTGAAAATAATTAAAATATTTGCAATTTAAAGTGCTGGGTAAATGCTTCAGTGGGTTATATTGTTAGTAAAATTTTTTGGAAGGTTACTCATCGTAAGAGTCCTTGCTGAAAATATATAGGAATTGTTTTCTACTTCTAAAATCGCGATGGGATTAAAAATCCCACCTTACCTGCTGTTTGCTAAAGTCAGTTGAGAACTGCAGATTTATTTATTTTTTAATGAACAAAAAATAAGCCACTTCTGTTTTCCTCAGGCATAATTTATTGGATTCCAAGATCAATACCCTTTTGTCGCTGTGCCAGGATCCAAATCTGTTGAATCCAATTCACGGGATTGTTCAGAGCGTTGTCTACCATGAGGAGTCTCCACCCCAATACCAAACTTCCTACCTACAGAGTAAATATTGCTCCATTTTTTAAAAAAAAAAATGCTGTATTTTAAGTTAGATTGCTACTGACGATGTTTCAGAATTATTGCAGCCCTAACAGAGTAGTCAGTCAGTCTGGTGCGGAATCTCTCCAGCGTCATAAATCCTAGTGAAAATAAGAGTTCACAGATTAAAAAACCACCTACTGACATGAATATTAAAGTGCTTGCTGCTTTGTGCACCACATATTAATAGTATTGCACCATCTACGTGAGTAAAAAGAAGTTGAAGCTCAGTATTGTGTTTCCACTAACCAGTTTAAAGAAATACGAAACATGAATGGTGGGGATAAACGCTGAGTTTTAAGTTAACTTTGTAAGTTAGGGGTGGCTTTAATTATTGGTAAATTCCATGCAGTAATGTTTGGTTTTCAGTGCCCAAGTTCCACGTCCATGGGATACTTGAACACTTACAATGTAAATATTTTTTTAAGGTCCATAATGAAAAACTTCCCAGGATGGTCCATAAGAAACAGTTGAGAAAAACCTAAAAGTTGACATCACTTTTAAACTGAGATGTGTGTTCACGTGCTGAATTTACCTTTTAAAATATCATCAAGATTTTCTTGTATGATGGTTCTGAGATTTTGAGGTTTTTACAACTTACATATTTGATACACATATTAAAATGCCTTGGTTTTACACTATACATGGTTTGGACAAAATTTAGTGTTGCATTTCCAAATCAAAATAGTTCATTTCAGTGCCTGAGTAAACCCAGGTGATGTCCTGTGTCTTCTTTCTGGTTGTCTCCTGTCGACGGAGAGCTGTTCTGTTGTAGTAATGTTCAATTTGTTGTTGTAGGTTTTGGCTTTAATGGGTTATGGAGGTTTGCTGGCCCCTTTTCTAAGGTAAGAACAGTACAATATATAAGTTCATGAGGGTTTTGCCTTCATTTCTGTATAAAGCACGTTGGTGCTCCAACGCACAGATAAATGACAAGACATGGAATTTATATGAGCAAATCAATAATACAAGGCTCGCTTTTATAGCTAAACCAGTGTGATATTAGAGTGAGTTCTGGGACAAAGCTTGTATTGACAGGGAAGTTGAAAGAGAAGAACCAATTTTTTAAATGTGTTTTTCCCCCCTCCATTGCCCCCAGCAAACACAAATCCCAGACTACGCTGAGCTCATAGTGAAGTTTCTCGATGCCTTGATTGACACGTATTTGCCTGGAATTGATGAGGAAACCAGTGAAGAATCTCTCCTGACGCCCACATCTCCGTATCCTCCCGCCGTGCAGAGCCAGCTGAGCATCACCGCCAACCTCAACCTCTCCAATTCCATGACTTCCCTCGCAACTTCCCAGCACTCCCCAGGTCAGTACCTTCTCCGGGACCACACCGGGGAGCGAAATGCACTGAATTTGCTGGTTCTGTAGCCAAATGCTCAGTCTTGTTGTCTCTTCGGGTGTGTTTATGCATCAGACATCATTGCATTCTCGAGTCCAATGAATATTAAACTGTTTACTGAGCTACGCTGGTGTTTGGGATGTTGGGTTTCGTCCAGCACAAAAGCTGGCTCCTGAGTCATTATCCACAGAGGAAATAGCATTGAGTGCCTCAGATCCAACAGCGGCTGCATCTTCATGTGGAACATATGCCACAGTGCAGCCTTGAAAAGTAATAAATGTGTAATCGTGATATTCTGTAAGGAGAGTAACACCTGTCTGGGCACTACAAGGTAGCACATTTTAGGAAAAATAGTCCAGAACTGTGCTGCGGAAGAACGTGTCTGGGCTGACAGTGTTTCTGTGGACTGTAGGATTTAATTTTATAGGAAAGGCAGTGTCAGCCTGAGCTCAGACTCTGCCTCGAAGAGGAAACGTGTTCCGTAGGTACATATGGAAGAGTGGGTCAGCTCAGAGCACGGCCTTGCCAGGAATCTGCTGGTGAGAAAAGGGAGGCCTTCAAGAGAAGAATAGTTGTGGGTAAACCACTGAATTCCTTCTGGGTCAGGGAGAGGAGAATTGCAGGGAGACGCACAGGTTAAATGTAACAGTGTAGGTTTTCAGGGTGAAAAATGAAAAAAGAGAGTGAAAATTATTCAGTATTGCAGATGAAGCATAAGCTGGAGGAAATTAAATATTGGAAGGAAATGGAATTTATGTCAGAAATCTGCATGAAGACTCTTGCTGAAGTGATTTTGGATTAGTGTCTCATATGGAGGAAATTCTTTACTCTTTGTCATAAAAATTATAATGGATGATATTTCTTAAATGATGATTTAACTATTGCAGTTCTGAACGCTGAAGTCAATCGACCTTTTATTTCTGCTTTGTTTCTAACCCTGATGGGAGGCCAGAAACCACTAGTATTTAGGTATGATGTTTACAGAAGTGTTTGGGTGTTTTCCACGCTCTTGTTCGCTGGTTAAGTACAGCACATTATGGGCAGCATCTTTCCGTTTAGAATGTGGCATCGGTGGCAACTCCAGCAGTTCTTTTTGCAAGGATGAAGTGACGATGCAGGATTAGGCCCTCTACTAGCAAAAATAGCATTTTGCAATATAAATGTCTTCCTTCCTTCTGCCTCACTTTCTATTCCTTCTGCCTTTGTTAGTGAAGAGGAAGGAATTCATCCAGCTCCTTAAAAACCTCTTACAAGTGTTCTGCAAACAGATGGCTTTTGTCAATCGCTGGTTAAGAACCCGTCTCCACAAAGGGAGCTGGGAACTCGCTCAGGGTACCAGTGAGTCTCTAATCATGTGTTTATGACGCTCTATGCATGGTTTGCTTGGAAATTAAATTTTTAAAGACCGATATGAAGGCCGGGAGATTACTAATGGTTCCATTTCTGTGTAACCAGACTGGAGGCGTCTTTACAAAGAATTAGTCTCAGTGTTTCAGCAGGTGTGAAACAGCCTGAAGTGACTGCTGCTTTATGAAAGCCTCGTGCTTAACGTATAATCAAGGTGGTATTTTCCCATCATCTCCTACAATTTATTAATGTCTTGCCTATTAACTTGAGCATTCTCCCTTCATTCTAGCAATTTGAATACAGAGACTTGGGGTTTGATGGGGGGATCTCCAGCTTTCTTGAACTGTGGACCAGGTCACAACACGGAGCGTTTCATTCTGCTACTTCATCCCATGTTTATTACATTGCTCCACTTTAATCAACATACAATTTCACTAGTTCAAACTGGCAGGTTAACCGGTGCAGCTTTGCATAAAACATGCTTGGCTTTTTAAGCTGGTTAATTGTATTAAAAATGTGATTGGTCTTCTGGCACTTTATACAGCTCCGCAGCTGCATACATGAATTTTGTGTGCTCATTAGCTGTGTGTGGCGTTGTCACTGCTCTACACACTTATACTGTAGAGACAAGAGCGAGGGAGAAAGCAGTGAGAGACCTAGTATTTGCCAAGATAAAATCATTGGGAAAAAATCATAGAATGTAAGGGTGGGCCATAGGATTTATTGAAGGAGCAAGGCAGCTATGAGACTAATAAGGGATGGAGGTCTGCCATGCACTTACTCTCATTTGAGAACTACTGAACAAGAAAATCAAATATTTAGCAGTGCTGAGTTACTTCTTCACACTGAGTTAAAGAGACAGTTTCAGCCAAGGGAGTTTTTTATTATGGTTAATATATTAAGTTGCAGATACATGAAAAATTCTTTCCTTGCATCTGGAAACAGCCAGGCGAGATCATTGTTTGCAAATGTTTTCTTTGTCATCATCTCTTCTCCCTTCCCTCCCCTTCCCCTTGTCATGGACATTATTCACTTACATTTTTTCTTTCATTCTGTGTCGGTGAAGCTTCTCTGCCTTGCTCTAAATCTGCAGTTTTCATGCAGCTTCCTCATCAAGGTACACTCTACTTTCATCATATTTGCACGAATTATGCTTGGTCTGCTTTAGGGTTGGGCTTGTGGCATGAGGAGCGGTTTCCTGATCCTTTGACACGGGAATGGCTTCAGTGTAAGTGCTAAAGCTGTTGCTTTTCTGGTGTGATGCTCGTAATACCTGGTGACAGAGCAGGAAAGAAAGTCAGTCACATCCTTAAGAATAAGATAAATGTGGTAATAGAGAAGTGAACGGTATGTGAAATTATTCTGCTGCAGGTATTAAGCTAAAATGAAGAAGTATTTCATGCGAGCGCTGTAGATTGACAGGAACTCAGCATTAACTCCAATTACACACCACCGGAAAACAGGCACAAGTTGTTTGGGGTGAACTGCCGCAGCTCGGTGAAATGGGCGCTCAGCACCCTCTGATTTCTGCTTCTATATGGAGGAGTGAGAAAAAGCTGCAGAAGTTTTTTTGCTCGGAGCCAGGGGTGGTTCCCTATTCTCGTGGGAGGCTGTGGGTCTGTCAGCTCAGCCCACACGAGCAGGGGAGGGATGACGGACCCTGCAGCCACCTTCTGGCTGGAGTTTTGAAGTTGCTCCTGTGCGTGTGTGAAATGGGGAATGTATACTGTATTCTGCTAATGACAATGAGAATCAGTTATGGGAATGGGACATAACCACGGGAGACATCATTTATAGTAGTAGGATTTTGTTCTAACCTTTTTATTCACTGTCAGACATCCTAATTTTTGCTGCTGACTCTGCTTTTTAGCCTCCTGCATAAAAACACCTTCCTGCTCTTCATTGCAATGCTGCACATGTACCACAAGTGTTGAGTGTTGCTAAACACACGTCGTACTCATTTCGGTGCAGGGATAATGTGACAGCTACACGGAGATATTGCTGCAGGAATGATTAACTCACAGTAGTGTCAGCATAAAAGTAATAATTGATTGGAAGCATGTCTACATTAAAGAGAAGTCTCTGCTTTTATATCTTCAAGTTACTGTGTCCAAAACTGTGGGAGTCACGGCTCATAACCAAAAGCTTTCATGTGCTGTCAGCGTGTCAGCATGAAGTTTACACTAAAACAGTTCCCTTTTGAGGTTTGTTTGATGTTATTCTTTTAGCAAAACATAATGGAGTTACCTTGTCCTGCAGAGAACATCCAAAGCTTCTCAGAAAAGCACATGCACTCGGCTGTAAAGCCTGTCTGGTTTCATCCTTGTCTGCGCTGTCAGCGGCCGCCTGCCTTCGGTGGAGCTGAACTTCTGCACGAGCAGCTCTTGGAAAGATCTCCAGACTCAGCTGCTCTGGGTTTCCTGTTAGTGCCCCGCTTAGAAAATTGTTTCTCTAGTTGTCCTCGTTAAAAGTTAATTGTTGATTTTTTAATTTTTTTTATTTTTACTCTGAATTTTCCATGGTTTAAATCATTATAATTGGTGTCTGCACTTTGACACTTGACTCTTCAAGCAGGTGCCTGCATCAGTTCAGTCTCTGCTGCAGGCAGAGTCGGCCAGCGGAGCCTTCCCTTCCTCCCGGCAACGACAGTCCTCCAAACAGGGATTTTTACTGATCTTTATTTGTGAGCCAAGATTCAGTGTCGAGGGGAGTTTTAGGTACTTGAATACGCACGAATCTTCTCTGGTAGCAAGAATCAGCCTCTGCTGCTGCAGCAGAATTCTGCAGGTTCAGACATTCCTCACTCTGCCATTCCTGGCTAATGGCAATTGTTGATGTTTGGCTGGAGGAAGCCCACGGATTTGAGAGTCTGTCAGTTCTGCCTCTTAGAGAACACAAAAGCCAGAAGAGACTTGGGTCAAACTCTCTCGTTTGCTCAGTCTTCTCAAAACTAGAGTCAGAAAGGGCTTTGTGGCCTGGAGGACTTTCATTTTGTCTTTTCAGTGTGTCCGGATACTGGTCCAAATGCTTTGTGTGTGGAGGGGAACCCTTCATCTGCCGTGTGAACGTTTATGTACACTGTTCCCCATATTAAATAAAATTCCTGCTCTGTTTTAAGAGCTGACGAGGTGAACTCGGTGCACAGGTCATACCCTGTCTATTTTCATACAGTGGTAGGAAAGCAGCACAGATGGAGACGGATCAGCCAGTGCCCATAGGCCAAAGTATTTTGTCTTTTACTGTTGGAGAGAGATTAATCTAACATCAAATTCAATCTGCAACTTTAAGGGGGAGGGGGAAGATTATTCGATTGAGCGGTGTTGAGACGTGATGTGCCGTGTGTAGGTGAGTGTGTAGATCTGTGCGAGCAGGAACCACACTTCAGCATATGGAGGTGTTTTAGCTGGTCAAAGTCCGGGCTTTTGCTGAACATGGGGTCACACATCTGATCCTGAAAACATTCTTTTTCGTACCACAGTGGCACAATGAAATAGCAGTCTCAGATTTGTCATTTGTGTGATGTCATCGACAGTAAGATTGTATGGTGTTGGGCTAAAATAGTGTACTGGGCCTGGCTGGGAAGAGTTAATTCCTTCAGAGCAGCTGGGAATGGGGCTGTGCTTCACATCTGTGACCCGAATGGTGCTGGGCAGAAACTGCTCAGTCCGGGGAGTAGGCGGCTGGAGGGGCTCAGCTCACCAGCCGGTGAGCGATTGCCTTTGCATCACCTGTTTTGATTTGCTTTTTTTCTTCTTCCACTGATCCCTCACTTACTAGACAATTTTTTTAATCTCTACCCTCAAGTTTTCTTGCTTTTCACTCTTCCTGTCCCACTGGGCGAGCGGCTGTGTGGTGCTCACCTGCCTAGTGGGGCTAAGTTGCTACCAATAATATTTTGGGGTTTTTTAAACACATCATGACCAGGTTCTGCAGCGCTTTCCCAGGCAGGCGGCTGGTTTGTGTTGCCAAAGGCTGTTTTGAATGAACCGCCACTTGTCAGCATGGCAGAATTCAGCGGTATTTGGACCATAATCTCCTTTCTTCCTGCAGACTGCTGACAGCAGCGCGGGCAGGTCACCGACACCTCCCTGGCCCAAAGGCACCGTCGTTTCTTCCTGCGTTGTCCGGTGCAGGGTCAGCACACTCCCTGGTGTGTCTGCAGAGAAAGCCCTCCTTACAGCGCGGGGTGAGAGGATGTGCCCAGCAGCAAGGTTTAACCCCGGTCCTTGTGTCTCCCCAGGGATCGACAAGGAGAACGTGGAGCTCTCACCCACCGCCGGACACTCCAACAGCGGGAGGATGCGCCACGGCTCTGCAAGCCAAGTGCAAAAGCAGCGAAGCGCTGGCAGTTTCAAACGTCACAGCATCAAAAAGATTGTGTGACACTTTCTTTTTAATTTTTTTTTTTTCTTTTCCTTGGAGACTGACTGACACTCGTGGGCCTCTCCCAAAGGGCCCCCACCGGTTGTGATGCTGCACTTAATTTTTAAAGTTCCCATCCTGTCAGCCGTGTTGCCAGATGATCAACTCTTGAAACATTGCCTGAATTTTAATGCCTTCATTTCTTTCCTTCTGTTTTTGGTTTAAGCCAGTGTTTCAGAACCGCTCACGTAGATCCTGCGGGACTTTGTAGCCGAAGGAGGTGTGGAGTTCTGTAACGCTGCAGAACCGTATCTCGTCCAAACACGAAAGCCATTTCCCGTAGACAGTTCTCCCTTGCTTCCTTCTGTTACCTGCCTTGTTTGTGTCTTCTCTAAAGGAAAGTGTTAATCCTTAATCCTGTTTGCACACTTTTCAAGGTAGTGGCTTTACGAGCCGGGGGAAGTTACTCTAATCCTGGTTTTAATTCAAACCTGTAAGATTTTTAGCTGTGGACTTTTTTTTACCATACTTAAAAGAAACTTAAGATAGCCGCAGTACAATGAGATTAACCAGAAGTGGTGGGTTAGATTAAATTTCTAGTAATTAGCAATAAATTTGAGAGGACGAGGAGGCTGCATGAGTCTCTCTCATTCCCCAGACCATAGTTTCACGTACTCGGACTGTATATGGACCAGACTGGACAAACTGGCTTTTTTTCCAAAGCAATTTTTTTTTTTTTTTGCTCTACTTTAACTGCACTAAAAAGGTTGTATATTGGAAAGAAAATCATTGAGAACTGACTATTATGCTGTCGTTGTAGCAGTGCTGAAAATTTCTTGCTTCTTTCTTCCATTTAGCATATGCTTTAGTTTTGCCCTTCCCAACAGTATGCACCTTTGAGAAATTCCTGGCAGAATAACCATTGGGGTGTGGAGGGGAAAATGAATGAATTAACATCCAGCACTGGGAGCTGGTGTTTGGCAAAGCTGCTTTTGTGCTGCCCAAGCAGTGATATAAAAACAGTAATGTTTGCTTAAGGTACATGAATTCAAAAATAACTGACACTGTGTCAAATCCAGGTTACGTTTGAATGTTTGCAGTGCAATACCTGGTATCAGTACAGACATCTGCCCTCAGAGCTGTCCTGCAGAACTTCCAGGGGGTTTTAGTTTGTGAGGGTTTGTACGGGGGGAGGGTTACACAAAATTGAAATTGCTGTCATTGTGAAAGACTTGCCGGCTACAGTCGTGTGGCAGCGACGGGAGACTCTGAGGACATGCTGCTGTCTTGGTGGTGCCGGGTGCTGGGGGTGCTCTGGGTGCTGCGAGCAGCAAGGCTGAGAAAAGGGCCCGTCACCCAGACGCTCGTTTGAGGGCTGAGGAGATCTCCTGCTGCAGAACAGCTAAACTTCCCAGTTTCAGATCCCTGATGTATGTTAGAAAGAAACAATCTGTAAGTGGGTTTAAAGGAAAAACAAAGTATATCCACTCTATAAAATAAAACCCTCTAGTGCAATTTTGTTAGTGGCTTTCAGTAAATCAAACTCCACAGCTAAATTATTAGAGAATGGTACAATTCAGTGTTCAGATTTTATTGATATAGCACATAATTCATATGTATCCACACAGTAACAATGTAACATTTATGTAAATAAAAATACCTTTATTGTATTGATTCATAAAATAACAATTTAATTTCTTTTAATTTGTTTACAGTCCTGGAAAAACTATGAACACAAACTTAATATGGAAATAGATTGCCAAAACAAGAGGAAAACTTAGAATTAGCAGTTTTGAAATAGATGTGTTGGAAAATACAAAAAGACTCGTGCAATTAACCAAACTTCTTCACTCTTGGTCGCGTAGGAGCTGCAGTAGAAGTGTGGTTACTGACCTGGTAATGAGGGTGGAACTGACGGTAGGAACAGAGCAGTGTCTGATGCTGCTGTGCTTGTAACACTTGGGAGCCGCTGATTTAAAACCCTTCTCATCTCATACATCAAATTGCAAAGAGCCACCTTCAGCGTCGCTGCCACTTTGCACTTGGTTGTACTGAATGAAGCTCGTTCCAGCCCTTTCTGTTTTTGCTGAAGACAATGAATTGTAGAAGCTCTGTACAGAAGTACAGAAGATCTGTAGGTAGGAGGAAAAAAGAATCTCTTGTTAAAGATAACTTGCTGTTAGAAAAATACAGCTTTCAGTTGTTTCTCCTACAAGCAGATTTTCTTTGAACAGAAATAGTAATTCCAGATGAACTACCAAATCAGTTTGGTTTGGACTGGGTCCATTTGAGAGCAAGTCTTTCAATATTTTACATTGCCTATATATAAAAAGCATCCCTAAATTAATATTAATGTAGTCTTTGAAATACACATAATGTGAAATCAAAATGGACAGTGATTAAAATTACTTGTCATGTGAGAACTGGAACTACTCCAGGCTCTCAGTCCCAGCTGAAAAAAGCTGATCTCTTCACAAAGTAATTCAACAAAATTTAATTTATTCTATTTCCTGGAAGGAAGGGGAGTCATTTAATGTTTTCACTGCATGGTTCAGTGAAAAGGACCCAAACTTTCTTAGAGCAGGGGTGTCAAACACGTTAGGTCATGGGGGCTGGATTTGGGTGTAATTACAGTCCATGGCCAAGCTTTAATTCAGGATCACGTGTGCCCCGATACGCAGGAACGTTATCTCCCAGTAGTGGGGAAGCTTGCACTTAGATCAAGGGGGAAAATATGGCCTTTCTTTAATGATTAAACTTCTATTAGTAATTAGTTGCTCAGTGCCTTACTGTCATGTTCATCACTTGGCCTGCTCCCTGTAACAGCCAGTGCTGTTACTTTGCCTTTTTATTTTCTTTCTCACATCCTCTATATTTGTTCCCTTCCTTCTCCCATTCTGAATATTTTGAATGTTCTCCACTGCTGCATTTGGTTCCCCTGAACACCACTCTCATCCCAGCCCAGCCGCTTCCCTCCCCTCCTCATCCCATGGATGCCCGTAGCGATCGGCAGTTGGGTGCTGGTGACGATGTGGGATCGAAACCTGATTTAACGAGCGGGAGACAGATCTCAGAGCTCCGACCTTGGCTCACTGTTGAGGCAGCCTGCAGACTGCCGGGCCATGGCTGCTGCGCGGGCTACTGCAGCTGTGGCATCTGCCTGCTTTGAAACAAAAACTTAGTGTCAGAAAAATCTGATTTTTAACATGTGGACCATACAACTACATCTTGGGGACTGTACGTTTTGACACCCCTGTTTTAGAACACATTCTCCATTACGCACTAACTACAGTTAAGTACTGTAAAGATGATTAACATTTTGTTTGTGTTTGTATTTTCCCTGACTTAAAAATAATTCAGTAGTATTTGAATAGTGCATAACCTACCTGTTAATTATGCCAATGTTTCTGCTTTAATGTGCATGAGGTTTCCAAGAACAGGAAACATTTCAAATAAGTATTGTGGACTGAGCACCTGGGAGCGTTCCAGGGCTCTATTCCTAACTGGGTTGTAGGTTTTAGGGCTTTTTCTGTTTCATTCTAAGGTTAATTTTTTTTTTTTTTTTCAAATGTAATCAAGCACGTCTTATTGTTATGCAACAAACTTACCACAGAAAGTCACTTTTAGTGTTGGTCCCACAATTTTTTTTTAATGCAGTATATTCACCTGTAAATAGTTTTTGTGTAAAATTTGACAGAAAAGTATATTTACTACACTGTAAATACATGTGACAATATATTGTATTATTTTGCTTTTTTTGTAAAGCAGTTAGTTGCTGTATATGTATAACATACAAATTTGATTATTCTAGTGTTAGTAACTGTTAACTACTACTACTCCTTCCTGCTGTTGCGTTATGTCATTTAAAAAAAAAACACAATGCTGTGTACTATAAACTTACACTGTGTATGATACCTTACGATTTCCATTTGGGCCTCAACTTTGAAAATCTTTCCTTGGTCCACAATCCTGTTCATATTGTAAGCAAGTGTGCGACAGCCGGCAAGAGCCCGGCTGACTCCAATGCAGTTGGTAACTGTAGGTAAAAACGGTAGAAACCTGGTTTCAGATAATTGTTGTTCACCCCGTTCTCCCCTCATGTATGTACTTTCCCTTTTTTTTGAAGTAAAATGTAAATTCAACCTGCCTCAAGTTGTTTGAAGGTCATTCACTTGTGCTGTGGGATGAAGTTGCTGTATTCTGAAATCCTTTTTCTGTTTCTTGCAATGTTGAGATTTGGAGGGTTCCTTTGGGTCTGAACCAAGGGCTCATCTTGGCAGGTGCTGGATCCAGCCCTAGTTCCAGGCCTGAAAACCCACTTTCTCTGGGGAAAATCAGAGTCAGGTTGAAATCCAGCGTCTGGGATTTGTCTTTCCAGAATGGTGCGTGTGTGTGTGTGTGTGTGTGATCTTGCACAGTTCTAAATAATGGCAAAACTGATTGCCTGTGGATAACTGAGGACAGAATTTGGACAGAATAAAGCCCATTGTCATGAATTTCATGTCACTTCAATAAGATTATCATAATTGAATAATAAATCAGACTATTTCTTTTTAAAATGTAAATTTAATATTTTAATAAAACAGCTGCTTGGTCTTTAAAGAACATTTCAGTATAATTTGTCTATTTGAGCTTTTCTAGCTTAGAAGCTTGAAGTTTCAGCTGTCAGGCAACTTTTATGACAAATGATTAATCAAATCTATTTTTCTTTTAGGGGAATATATTACTTTCCTGTTAAAAATGTATAAGTACTTATATTCTGGCTTTGTGAATCGTAAAAGGATGTAAAAAACACATTAAAGCGTGACTGCATTGACAACTTCTGAGACATCTTATTGTTCCTGCACGCTAACCATACCATCGGGCCTGCTTAGCTGAGAACAGCCAGCCAGACCTGGGCATGGGGGCCAGGTGACTCAGGGCCACGCGCCTGCTGCCAGCAGTGATTGTATGAATGGAAAAGCAGCAGAATTGTTAAAATTTCAGGAGCACATTTTCTTTAGAGGAAATGTTCATTAATCCTAAATCAGAACTAGCACAGGGAGCCACAGAGGAGATGTCTCCTGAACAACACAAACTAAATCACTGCTGCCAAAAACATTTTTTTTAAGTTCTTCTTTTGGACAGTTGAGCTTCCGCAAAATAGACTGTGGCCACAGTGAGGGAATGAAAGGAGAAAGAATTTTATTTTAGTTATGTCTTTATGCAGTTGGAAAAACTATATTTAGGGAAAAAATTGCACCCTTGGAACAAGTGGTTCTGTCTTAGGAAATAGCTTCAAAATCCCTGCCCAGCTGATGCTGCTAAAATATTTTACAAAGGAAAAAAAAATAATAAGCAAAGTAAAAACTCAGAAATTTCTTGATGTGGGGGTATAAATTCTGAAGGTGACCACACAGTCACGTTAACTGCTGCTCCAGTGACACACACCCCCAGCTGTATAGGAAAGTTGGACAGAGAAGACATGAACCTAAATAGATAGAGTGTGATTAAGTCATTCGGTGTCACAGAACTGAAAACTAAAGCCAACCTCTTGTAGCTATGAAGGGTGCTACTGACCGGTCCTTTTCAAAGCAATGCTGGTCCTTTCCCACCTCTGAAGTTCATGATTTATAGGTGTGAATCCTTTGTGTCTTGGAACATTGGTTTCTTCAGTTGACTGCTGCTATGTTTAACAAGATCTGAAATGAAAATAAATCCCGGGGTTGTGTGGGTGGAGAGTGTAGAATAACATCTCCCATGATGTGACTTGTTAAAACAAGTATGGGTTTGTTCTTCAAAGCAGTAATGTAAAAAAAAGACTGATGGCTGCATCTTTAGGGATATTCAAATGACAGGGCTATAAATAGCGATGAGTAACTAACTATATGTTCAAGAAAAATCCCACTGAACTATTAAATTATATTTTAATATTTTTTTCTCATATCATACTGTCCTTCTGAAAAAACCTAGAAATATCTGTTCCGCTGCTTCTACCCCCAGTTAGCGTTAATTAGAGAACGAGGTCTGCCCAGGAGAGCCGGGTGCTCAGTAGAACACAGTACAAACCAAAGAACTGGCCATCCAGCCCTGCACGGCCTGTGACGACACAGGTAAACGAAGAAAGATCTGGAAGAGCTGGATCGGGGACAGGCCTGACCAGGAGTGAGTTTTCCAAGCGCTCACTTATCAACTCTGCTTCCTGAGGCTACTTATGTTTAAGATATAAGATGCCAGGCCGGGGGGGCAGTGGGTGCCTCTGCCTCACCTGTTCTGGGCTCCACTCCCTTTGCCCTTATTTGTTTTCTGTGAAGTTCCTCCACTTGCTGTCTCCCCCGTTCCTCGCAGTATCAGCCATGGTTTTTTTTTTTTTTTTTTCTTGGCAATTCCCTTTCCCTTCACTAACTGTCCCCTACCCCTCCTGGAGCTCACTGTGAGACAGCTCTTCTCATTTCTGACAGGCCTGGAGCACAGTTAGTGCGGCATCAGGGAAGTAAAAAAGGGGCTTTCAGCTCTCCAAGCAGTGAGAGCACATGCAAAGAGGGTGCAATGAAAAGTTCTGCGAAGTGAGAGGGACCCACCCAACTGTCCACAAAGAGGCATGACTGAACACGGGCCAGAGACAGCGCAGGAACGGTGGCCCTGAGCCAACGAGGAGGCTGGTTCTGAGCAATGCAAAACATACAAAGGCTTAAAGGCCCCACAATACAAACAAGCGAGGCCTCTGGAGTGGTGGAGGCAGCACCAAAACAAGGGAAGGAATTTCTGCACTTGCCCAAAACACTTAGCAGCATCTACGTCTCTGCGCAGCAGGGATCAAAGAGCAAAGGCTGCCTCTGTGCTGCTGAATCCTGCTGCATGGTGCGTTACTCACGTGAAGAGATGCTCACAGACCGGGGAGATGAGGCCATCGCCAGCTCTGTATCTGCCGTCCTTCCAAAGGCTGCACTGGATCGTCTGACTCTCCTCTGCTCTCCGTGCTGCCAGGCCCAGCCTTCTTTTTAACTTCTGGTCTCACGCAGTTCCTGAAAGAGGGAAAAATTACTGCTACTTCCTGCATCTGCTGCTCTGAGGAAGTCCCGCACAGAGGCAGGCAAGGCTCTCAGAAGCCACCCGGCCTCTGGCCCAGCGCAGCCCTGCCCCGGCCACGGAGCGGGACACTGGCAGCACCACAGCATTGGCACCATGATGCAGCCCTCACTGCTGACAAAAGCAACAGCAGAGAGCAGTTAGAGAGAGACAGAACCAGGCAGAGTGCAAGGAACCTGCTGTAGCACTCCAAGGACTGGATCAAACACCCCGCAAAGCAATTCAGCAAGTTGACCTTCATTTTCTAGTTCTGTTTGAGATGTTAATGGGCGTACCTATAATTTACAACAAAGGCACAGATAAAAAAAAAAAGGCAATAAATTGGCCTCAAGGATGCTGACATGCCTTACCTGTTCTTTTCTCATTTTCAGTAATTCTTTCACTTAACATGGTGCAAATTTTTCTTCCCAGGAACATTTGTTTGCTTTTTAAATCCTCATGAAAATTGAACTAGCAGGCTAGAAAGCTGGTCCCCACTCATGAAAAATTCAGACATGAACTGATTCTGTATGAAGAACGTGACTTGTCAGACACAGAAACAGTTCATCGTTCTGTTAGCAGTGTTTGTTTTATTTGACATCAGTATAATTTTATTATTAATCGACAGAATGTATTTTTCTTTTCACAGTAGTAAATCTTACGGACTTTGCTGTAAGAGCTCAGCTACACACTGCATGCAGAGCAAGACACCAGTTTTGTCCCAAGTTCCTAAACTGTTTATAGTCACCATGTGTGTCTGACACAGGCTTTGTGACCTTCGATAAATCTCTTACCCTCTTACAATCAGGCATCATAAATGCCTGAATTGCCCAACTGTAACAGTCAAGGATGGCCGTCAGTTGGTGGAATTCTTAACAGACAAACTTCTGAGATCTTCAGATTAAAGACATTAAAAGGGCAAAGTCTTAACGTTGTTGTATTTTTTCTGCTTCATGCATGGCACAATTTGAAGTCTTTAAGCAGCTATTTATTATTAATTTCTGAGCGGATATTTGTTATTAATTTTTGACTGCTCTAAACAAAAAGACTGAGGCAAATCAGGAACTTTTCACAGAAAAATACTTAACAAATTAGTAACTGAGGAAGGGCAATCCTGCTCAAACACGATTCTGTGATTTTTCCAAGTTACTCATTTACACCCTCTAATGTACTAACTGCTTGCTGCATACATGTGTAAATAAACAACTGAGCCGGTTTAACGCCAGCCAGCCTGGTTAGTTAAGCCAATAAAACAACCCTGCTGTCCCGCTGTTAAGGTGTTTACAACAGAAAATTTCCTGCACCATTACATAGTATAGAGCACACTGTTTACAGCCAGGCAAGCTCATAGGAACAGAAAAGGCTCTGCAGAATGAAAGACATGGTTACTGGGAAAAGGAAGAAGGCTAATTTTGAAATAATCTAATACTTTAAATTAAAAGGAAGATCAGGCTTTCACAGGTATGCAGGCTGAGGCTTTCCTACACCGCTGCAGCTCCGGCTGGTTACCACCAGGAATTACTCTGGTTTGTAGTCTCGCTTCTTGCTCTGCTCTTCTCTGCTACCTTTTCTTTCCCCGAAGCACACTTGCACAAACCATCTCTCCCTGGCCTATTTCTTCCCTCTGACTTTGCCTCTCAGTTTCCAAAAGATAAAAAAGCAGCCTCAGTTGTTCCGTTGGGAAATCCAGAGCCATCTCCGTTACCACAAAGACAGGTCCAGCGGCAAACCAAGAACAGTTGCACACAATGCAGAACCAAATCCTGAGAAAGCACAGGCACAGCAGTGTCCCGGGGGCCACCCCAGTGCCCGGATGCAGCAGCTGCCCTCTGATTTGTGGCAGAAGCAACTACAGCACCCAGCTGCACAGGAAGGAGAAGCACCCAGAAAAAGCTGACTCCTGTGCCTCCGTGCCTTTCCATGCAACTGGGCTGGATTATGTGGAGAGAGGATACACCACTCCCAAACTGCTCTTCCCACACAGACGCAGCTGAAGGCCAAACTCCTCCCCTCCTGGGTGTCGCTGTGATATTAACACAGAAATTAACAACGATCCCCATAAAGATCAGCACAGAATTTTTCCCAAGGCATGGCTGCCTCTCAGATTGCTCCAGCCACACCCCATATCCTTTTCCTCTTTCGTACCAGTCTGCTCTGCAAACTCCCAAGCTCCTTAGAATAACTACAACTATTTCCCACAGTTTCCTCCAAGTGACTTGCCCAGAGCTGTCCTGAAAGCTACTGTAAAACAGGCCCCAACGCCCCGAAGGGCACTCCAGCGCCAGCAACAACAAGCCATGCTTTTCTACTGCGCGTCCTCTCCCCGAGCCCTCAGAGATTCCTTGGGACACAGAAATCATTTACACACCGTGCTTTCTTTAAGGATGCAAAAACCTCTGGGGGGAAATGTCGTGTTTCACAATAAAATGAAAACAAAAGCCTCCATCAATTCCAACTTTGTGCTACTGCAGCTAAGCAGTAGCCTTGCACCAACACAGATTTTCTCATTCTGGTTCAGCCTTGGCAAGACAGCAGCTCCAATCCCACATTGCTACAGCTGCTAGTTAATACGTTTGCTTACTGTCTAATGTTTCGTCATCAGCTAGGTACTTGCAGCATTTGCCTAAAACTTCATATAAAGTGCAGGTTCACCTCTGTTTACTCGTTTGAAGCTAGCAGTGTCTGGCTGTGTTAGGAGACAATTGAGAGCTTTGGCTCCGGGGCTGAGATGAGCCAAATGATCCCAGCAGAGAACAGGGCTGAGCAGTTGGAGCAGATGAGGGTACTCAGGTGCAGCCTTTAAGCACTATGAGAGGAAAGAGGAGCAAAGAGCCATTCCTAAGCCCTTTGAAGACGTGAATCAGATACCCAAGGCCCGGCCGAAGCAGAAGACACAGCAGGTCCTGCCAGTAAGAGAGGAAGCAGCTCGCCACCTCGCCGGAGCCCCGGGGCAAAGCGCCGCGACCAAGCGGCGGCGACTGGGCAGGAAGGCCTGGTCAGGCCGCGGGGCTGGGGGAGACCCGGCGGTGCCGCGCCGCGTCAGGACGGTAGAAACCCTCCATTACAGCAGCTCCCGGCTGCTGGCGGAGGCCCAGCGCCTGGCCGCCTAGGGATGAGGGACACCACAGGAGCCGGCCCAGCCACTACCGCGACCATGGCTGACTAGGCCTCGGCGGCACCTCTCCTCTCCGCTCGCCTCACACGGAGCACAGCCCCCACTGCGCCGAATCCCCGCGAGTACCGGGCGAGGAAGGGAAGACGGAGGCGGCACGGCGGCGGGCCTAGCTCCCTCCCCGAGCCGTGGCAACAAGACGGGCCGCGCAGCCCAGGAGCAGCCGGGCCGCTCCCCTCAGGTACCGGCGGGGCGGGGCGGGCAGTGCGCAGGCGCGGCGCCGGCGGGACGCGGCGCTCTCGCGAGAGGGGCGTGGCGGGCGGGCGGGGCGGCGGCGGCCGCTGCATGTCCCAGCCCGGCGGCCCGGCCGGGCTGCACGTGGGCTCGGCGCGGGCGGGGGGCGGCGGGCGGGACCGGCACCTGCACCTGCTCCGGGCACCGGCGCGGGGAGGGCGGCGCCGGCCGCACCTTCCGTAAGTACCGCGGCGACCCGCCAGCCGGCCCCTCGGGCAGCGGTGGGGCCCGCCGCACCCCCGGGCTGTCAGCCGGCCAGCTCCCCTCAGCGCGGGGCCGGGTAGGGGGGGTGCCGGCGGTCCTGTCCTCCCTGTGGGCCGCCGCTCCTGAGGCCCTGGGCGCAGCGGGAGGGGTCCCGCGCGGCCCGGCTGCGGCCAAGGTCAGCGCTCGACCCCCGGCCCGCCCCGGAGGTCACCCCGGGCCGCGGCGGGGCCGTACCGCGCTGCCGGCCTGGGCACGGCGCCGTGCGGGGCTGCCCGCGGGCACGGCGGGGGCTGCGGGCCGTGCCGGTGCCTGGTGAGGGCTGCGGCCGCCGAGCGGCCCCGGTGGGCTGGGAAAGGCGGGGGTGCCGTAGGCCGGCGGCGGGGCGGGAGGGCTCCGGGGTCTCGGCCAAGTCCGCGGCGGTTCTGAGACTCTACAGCGCTTTTCTGTGTCTCTTGCTATTTACTGCGCGCTCGGCCGTAGCAAAGTACATCCACGGGAGAGACAGCCGTGCGGGCCGAAGGAGCCGCGCGAGGTGCTATTAAAGGTGATTCATTCCCGCTGCAAACCCTGCTGTAGCTGCTCAGAGACCAAGGCGAGAGGTGACAGAAGTGTTGCAGGCTTGGCAGTAAGGATTAAGGATGCCTCGTGTTGTCTCTTGTACGTCTGGTGTGGCGAGGCTTGCTTGTGTTATGGTAATAGCTGATAAAAACTGTTATTAGCAAACTTTTCACATGTTGCAGTGACTTCCACTTGTTTGCAAGCCAGCGTGGAATATAATCAAGAGCAAAGGAGTTAAATTGTATTGCCACTGAGGAGGTAATGTTTTGGTAGCCTTGCTCTCCTGGAAGAATCCTTGTTGTTTGGTTATTTCTTTTTTCTTCTTCCTCCTCCTTAAAGCATGTAAGATCTAAGTTACTCATGTTCCAGAACTGGGCAACTTGATCAGTGTCTGGCCAAGTTCTTTATCGCGGTCAGTAAGCCATACCATGGAGCAGGGAACACAAAATGAGTAGCCATCGCCAGTAAGGGCATCATTTGTGTGCAAGTTGCCTGTATTGGTAGGAAACAGCAAAAAAAAAAAAAGCTGCATTTGAGCTCAGTCTGCCTGTTACGGAAGAGTAAGGGGCTGTGGTAATTGTGCCTTTCTGTGTTTGCAGGGTCATGAGCTGCGGTGGCCAGGCCGGCGGTTGCGCTAGCACCTGCTGAGCGTTATCGGAGCCTCTGTGGACTTTGTCTCAGGTGAAAGGAAATTGCTTGTTGCCGGGGAAAGTAGTAGCAGGAGATGGTAACTTCACTTTTCTCCTGTTTGCTCTGTGCTTGTGAATGATCTACTGAGCTCCAGCCCTGCGTGCGTGCCGTGTAGCCAAGGAGGAGCATGTGGCACGCTGGAGCGCGGTGCGGCTCCTGAGGGAGGTATGGCTTTTGCGTGGCAACGCATGGACCAGAGCTGTCAGAGCAACTGAGCTGAGCTTGCTCCTCTGCCGGGGGTCACTGTGTGACCCAGTTCAAGTCACTTAACCTCCTCGCTCTTTAATGAGCTCCCTGCACAAAGGGTGGAATACTGTGCAGGCGTCCACTGAGCTGCTGTACCTGTCATCTGGTAATCTCAACCTTCCTGTGGTTCTGCAAAAGGATAGTACAGCTTTACTGCGTGTATCTTGATGGCACAGTTTAGTTCTTGATTACTTGGTTGGCTTGCCTGTACTGCCTAGTGCACTGAAGGAAATTACAACCTTTTAGTAAGCTAAAAGGAGCAAGAAGCTTGTAGAACTTGAGCTGTGCTGGAAGCTTGCTAAAATCCACCTTATTGCATCTCTTGCTATCCTGGGACCACTCCTCTGACAGTCCCTCAGCTTCTGTTTCAGTGTTTCCTTGAACTCTGAAAGGACTTTTAAAAGCTCTAATGGGACACCGGTGCTGGTATATTTAGGCACGTGACTCTCAAGTCTCTTGTACAACAGCGTTGCAGGTTGTTTGCTCTCAGAAATGCAGCAAATAGTATTAGTTTGGAGGGGCTGCAGGAACCCTGTTGTTGTGTGTTCTGGGAGCTGCTTCTTGCTTAGGTGTGCTCTCCTTAGTCGCACTGAGGTTAGATACCTGTCCTAGGAACCAGATTCCTTCTCAAAGGTTTCTGGAGATGCTTTGAGATACTGGTACTGAAAATCACCAAATGCTTAGAAAGCCTTGGCTTTAACCTAGACATTCCACAGCGCCTGAAATTAGACAGCAGGAATTCCCCTCGCCACCCAGGGTGTGAGAGGAAGGTTCCTGCAGCTCAGATCCCCCACGGTACCTGCGTTCCCAGTTCCTGCAAATTCTCTTGGGAGTTAACAGTGACAGGAGTTTGTTTGAGGATTGCAGGCAGAGCTGTTCAGAGCCCGAAGCAGTTCATTGCTACATTGAGACTCCTGTGTTCGTTTTGAAAACATTGCAGCTGGCTTTGGGGGTGTTTGGGAGCAAGTACACTTTTGCTGTAGTAGAGTTATCTGAAGAGCATAATGCTTTAAAAGCAACATACCCCACTTATCTATGGCTCTTGTCGTTCATGTGCACTTAACTGATGTGAAAAAATTATTTAAGGTATTTCTAGTGTCTGGGGAGACTGTAATAAGATCAGGGCTGGTATCCCAGGTGCCCTTAGCAACATCTAGAAGTAATAAAAAACATTAATTAAACCATTAATCACTCTTGATTATTTTTTTTAATGTTTCAAATCTAATGACTAGCCTTTTTTACATCCTGATTTCTAACTACAGTGCTTCTGTGGAACTCTTAATGCAAATGGCTGGTTAAACTTCATGAAGTGATGATTAACTTCAGGCAGCCACTTTCAGGTACTTGGAAGAAGCTGCTTTATTCAGCAGGCGCTTCAGATTTCCTGGAAATTAAGGCTGTTGAGTTTGCTTCTCATGGGGATTGCTGAAGGTGGTATGTTTGCATGTCACTCACTGCTTCTGCAAATTATCTGTCTTCAGCTGTTTTACTATTGTGTTTTTTTTTTTATTGTCCACTACTGGATTCTGTTTAACTTTGCTGCTCCTGCGTTTTGTACCTTGGCTGGAAGCTGATGCTGAATTTATGGGCCCTGTACATTACTACTAGCAGAGTTGAATATTTCATGAAAGATCATGTAAAATCATTCTTCAGCAAACAAATCACTGCAGACCTGAAGAGGTCCTGATTGCCTTTGACCTCTGCTGCCACCTGGCAAGGAGGATGAGAAACTTACCATGTGCTCCAGCTGATTTTTGACTCCCTGCATATAAATAGCAGCAGTTCCTGGCAAAAGCTCATGATCTGCATGTGTTTCTTGTACTGGGGGCATTTGCTTTGCATAGGGATAAATCTGTGAATTGGAAACTTGAAGTCTCTGACCAAGGATTGGAGTGTGTATCCGCATAAATCTCAGGGCTGTGACCCTGCAGTTTCCCCTTCCTTAAGGGGGGAAAGCTCCTCTTTTGTTATGAGCTGGGACTTGTGTTGCATTTCTTCTTGAAATGCAGGGTTAGGAAGATTTTTTTTTTTGGTCTTCAGGGGTGCAAGAAAGACATTTGCTCAACACTTGCCTAAAATATTTCAAGTTGAATGGAGTGTAGTGTTCTGTTTGCTGCCTGGTGAAGAGAACAGGCTCTTGTCTCTTGAGTTGGGGTACCAATTTTCTGTTCCTTGTGTTTCATCCAACTTAGTGTGAGTGTAGGAAGGTCACTTAATCTGTGTCTTGGCTTTGCTTTTTTTAAAAGCAAAAGGACTGCCAAAGCTGAGGAGAGGAGGCAGCCTGCAATCTTTGGGGGAAGTCTTTCTGTGTAGGAGAACTAGTGTAATTTGGGTGAGGGCTTGCAGGTGCTGCTGTAATTCGGATCAAATTGAAACATGTCTCCCTCTGATTAGGTCTCAAGTATGTTGTGTAACTTCTTGTAGCAAGCTTGTAAATGCCTACAAGTTGTCTTCCTGCTTGTTCAGTCTAAACGACTCTCAGTGAAACCTTTGCTGTTCCTTCCTGGTGCAGATAAATGCAGAGTGCCTTCTTCACAATTGTTCTGTGCCCTCTGTGGCTGGTTCTCGGCCAGCCCAAGCTCTGGCCACAAGGCTTCCAGCTGAACAACACAGCTTTTTGCTCTTCTGTTTAAGTCTAGTCCAGCTTTTGTTTTGAGAAGCTGATTATCAAGGTCTAAACCTCCTAGGGAGCAGTTCTCCAGATACCTGTTTTGTCTCAGCGCTGCCTCCCTTCTCACTGTCTCTTACAGCGGTATCAGTGTGTTGTGATGAAAACCTCACCGTTCCGTCTCCTTGAAAATTCAACTCTGGGATTTTTTTTTTTTGTCTTGTGTGTGCAGAGTATGTTGGAAGCCTTTGGTTAGTTTAGTCTCTGCTCCTGGGTGTTGTGCATGCCTCTTCTATGGAAATTGATAGAGGTGCCAGATATTTGACTTAGCTGGTTGCTTTTAAATTTTAATTTATAAGCTGCACCTGTAGTGGACACTGCACTATGTTGCCCACAGCAAGGGCTGCATTAGCATTTTGTGTTTGCTTCTACACCAATGAAGCTAAGTATTGGATGTTTTTTTTTCTGAAATTTTGGAAAATAATTTGTTCTGTTCTCCTGCCTGAGTGAAAATGCAGAAAGAAAGATGATAAAATCTGGATTTAGGGAAACTTTTTTGTAATGTGTTAGTAGATTACAAAGGTAATAAAAGCCACTTTGCCTGTACCGTGGAGGACTGTTTATCTTTAGTCTTCTATGAAAAATGCTTTTAGAAGAATTGAACCTGGACTGGTAGGTGTGTTGAGGAGGTAGCTATTCAGAAAAGATCCCAATGGCTGATGTCTTGTCCTCTTGGGTGTGAGAAGTGGTGTTCATTCCCGGGTCAGAGATACTTGCGTGTGGCAGGGTTAGCCTACATCAGAGCACTTTCTCTGCAGTTTAAAGCCAGGTGATAGTAGAAGGGTCGTGTGGCCTCTGCCTTATGTGCTAAACTCTTTTGGCTGAAGAACCCAGAACATTTGGCCTGGCTCTCTTTTTGGAGTGGACTCCAAAACTGGCAAAAAAACCCCAACCCCCTGCCAAATTTTAAGAAATAGAAAAGAAAAATAAAGGAGGTATCAGTAAAGTGGTGCAAAAGTGGTTTCTCAAGCATGTTTCTGAGATACCTTCTGGGCAAAGCAGTGAAAAATTGATCTTGCCTTCCTCTGTAACAGAGGATTCACAGGGAGACACTGGCTTGGTTGAGGAAACTATAAATAATGGAACAATTGGAGCAGGAAGGTAATAAGATATAAAGTGCAGTGAGGAGCTTGATAATCTGATAGGGTTAATGTTAATTACAAAGTGTAACCTGTGAGTTGCTGCCTAGCAGGAGCGATCAGCTCAGGGCCTTGCAGTAATCCATCGGGCTGTGCAGGTGGGGAGGGTTAGTGGTGGGTGTTTGCATATGGATGAGCTGCTTGGTGATTTCCAAAACATCTGTGTAAAAAAAAAAAAAAAAAAAAGGACCAACCCAGCAACAAACAAACCTACAGTTTGGCCAGATTGATACCTTTATTGTAAACCTCTGCTTTCGAGTGTAAATAGAAACTGTAAGTGATTCTACTGGGCCACTGCTTGCCTCCTGAGTGGGAGAAAATACACAGAAGCAGCAACTGTAAAACTAAGTACTTTTAATAAAGCCTTGGGCCATCATGTAGCAGCTTCTGCTGCAGAGGAGGGGAGTGAGCTGCTGTAGGAACGTCACTGAAGCTGATTACATTGGAAGCAGTTTTTATCTTAGAGATAAAAGACAGCCTGGTGTTGGTGGTGTTTCTTGCTCCAGAGCTGTAGGTTAGCTCTACAACAACCAGCTTTTTTGGCCTTTTACTCCTGTCATAATTTGTCCCCCTGCAAACAGGACTGTTGGTTCTTAACTATTTTAAGGTTGTGGGGTGGCTTCATTAGTTCCCATTCACAGGGGAGCCTGTTTCTTGAGCTCTGTAGCCCATATTAACTAGACCATATGTATTATTATAACCATATTAAAAGGTGGTATTGCTTAAGGGGTATCTCTTGCTGGTCTTCTCTTTCAGTACTGGTGTCTGAAGCAGAAATTGCTGCAGAACACTTACCTTTAATTATTTAAGTATAGAGAAAGGTACTTGTTCACTTATTTTTAAAAGAAGTGCCATCCAGTTTGAGATCTTGCTTGCCTGAATCCTGCCTGTCTTTGGATATTTGTAGCTCCTGAGTCCTATTTTCTGAGCTCTCACTGCTGGGTGATGTTGGGTTTGATGGTGGAACACCAGGCTGGCCTGGGAGAAGAGCGTGGGAAAGGCTGCAGAGTGGTGTGGTTGACGGACAGCCTGGTGATCAGGAGTGTGCTGTATGTAAGGGCAGGTCAAGTCAGTCTTTCTGTGTCTGTTTCTGTGCAGCAATTCCTCTTATTTTTCATTATAGAATCATAGAATGGTTTGGGTTGGAAGGCACCTTAAAGATAATCAAGTTCCAATCCCCCTGCCATGGGCAGAGACACCTCCCACTAGACCAGGTTGCTCAAAGCTGGCCTTGGACACCTCCAGTAAAGGGAATTTGATCACATTTTTTTGGTCTCACCAGAGTGGAGTAGAGGGGGAGAGTCACCTTCCTTGCCCTGCTGGCCATGCTTCTCTTGATTTATCTTCAAGGGAGGGTCTCCAGTTCTTTAGGTTTTTGTCAACTCCCGTTCTTATGCCTCCTATAAGGCAGAGCATGTGCTACTGGTTATTTTTAGCATGGAAAATTTTAAGAGCCCACGTGGTCCCATTTAGCTTTAACTGTGCCAGCCTTGTCCAGTTCTCTTTCACCCAGATAGTATTTATTTCCCAAGTGCTGTACTGCTAACTATAGGGTTTGTAGGGAGGCGTCTCGGCCTTAGTGTAGAAGCTGCATTTTCATTTTAAGCTGCCTGCTTGGTTGCTCTGTGGTCCTTCAGGATGGTCTTTAATTCCAGCCTCTAATTCCCAGTGCTTTTGGGGTCTGGAAGTGTGACCTCTCAAGTGCTGGGGCAGGAGGGAAGCGGAGGAGGCAGGGATCAGTGGCACTGAAGGGTCTGTCCCTGCAGAGCCTGGGGGCTGGGTCACTCGGGAGTTGTCCTTGTCTCTCTTCTCATAGAGACTTGGAGCAGCTTGCCCCCAGAATAGACCTTCTTGTGCGTAGAAAGCCCTGAAAACTGGAGCGAGTGCTTGCTGAACTCTCCTCTCGGACCTTGAGAATGAATTATCTGGCTTCTCGGCGGACCTCGTGCTGCAAACATTTCTAACCTTATAAGGATGTGTATACTGAAGGGTTGTTTGTCCTGGCTGGAGAAACAAGGTGCCTTAAAACTGCTCTCAGGCCCTAATGCGAACAAGTAGAACACATTGACTGTCCTTGGCTTTTTTTTTTTTTAAGATAGGTGAGTGTGTGCATTCATTCTTGCCCTCATCTCCCTGATCTTTACCAGGAGTTTTCCATAAATCAAGTCAGAATACAGACTTGGAGAAGCTGACTGACCCCTACTCTCCCCTTGGTGTCTTAATCCCATCCTGACCTACTGCAGGGATTATTTAGCGAGTTGGGAAAAGTCTCGTGTCCTTGCTGCAGCTCTCTGTCCCTGCCTTGGTAGAAGGTGTGACATTTAGACGGGATTCCCAACGTGCCAGAGGGAGGTGGAAGTGGCCGGTTGGCGCGGGGTGAGCGCGTACAGTCTGTGAGCTCTGCACCAGCTCGGCTCTATTTTTGGTGGGGGGCTGCGTGTTGGGAACCGGCAGCGGGGCATCCAGCATGTCTCACCCGTCCTGGCTTTTCCAAGCCCATCACCTCCGGTCCAAAACCCGTGGGGCTGCCGCGCGTCCCCAGCTGGCTCCTCCTGCAAGGGCTGCCGGGCCGGGTTCCCTCCGCTTTGGCAGTGTTTAAAGCCATGTGATTTGACAACATGCCATTTCTTTTTTTTTTTTTTTTTTTTTTTTTTTTTTGTGCTGCTGGCAGGAAAATCCCAGGCTTTCTCTCCCCCCCCTGCCGTGTTTAAATGATCGCATTGCTCCTGCAGTCCTGGCCTGGCTGTCAAACTGGCAGCGGAGAGAGGGCTTTGTTGCTCTTAAACGTGTTGGAAAACGAAGGTGGGCTTTAGGAGCTCTCCTGTGGAGGAAATGAAGAAGTATGTGCTGCATCTTACAACTGTTTGGTTGAGGAGGTTAATAATCAGCCATCTTCTAGGCATCGTGTAAAAGGTGACGTTGTGACCAGCGTATCAAAATCAGGCCACCAAAGTCTTCCTGTCGCGATTAGATGTTTGTGGGTGTTAGCTGTCCCCAAGCCAACCCGGTGCTTTAGGGTGTCTGCTGGCATCTTGTGCAGGGCCATTGCCTTTTATCCCTTTCTAGTTGATGGAAGGATGTGGAATTCCCATTTAACACAATCACTGATAGTATAATGCAGCTCTTACTAAAACTACTCAATTTAACAACATGAAATTAAATGAGCTTCACAACAAGCAGTCAGCTAATCAGCCAGTCCCCACTGATCTAAATATCACAGAGAGGTGAAGAATTTATCTTAAATTATATTAATGTTTAAAATTACTCTTAGAACTGTTTTGTCTGCCAGGCTTGGGGACAGGCCTGTCCCTCCGTGGAGCATCCTGCTCCTGTCCTCCTGCGCTGCAGAATTGTGTGGGACCATTGTTTATGCAGTTAGTGCAGCTTAATAGGGAATGGGATAATAATAGGGCTGTCTGTTTAATCAGGGAAGCTTGCTGGGAATGGGCTATGTGAGCTACTTTAATTTGAGTTTGTGGTAGGCCTGTGAGACAGCTTGTAGGGTGGTTCTGCATTAATTATAACAACTTAAGTGGAGGGCAGATGAGCACTCGCAGTGGCTCACAATGTGCCATTGTGCTGTAGAGCATAAATGTGAACCTTTTGTCTTAGGAATGTACAGGCTTCTCTCTTTCCGTTTACCAAGTTCCAAGAACCAAACGTCCAAATTATTGCATAGGACTTGTTGGGTTTTTCTAATTCCAAATGTCAGGTGTTGCTGTTAACCAACAGTTCCTCCTCAGCGGTGAGCCCCACTGTCTGACTGTACAGAGCCAGCTGGAAGTAACTCGGATTTAGAAGATCTCAGATATGAATGTCCAGTGAAGACAGACTCAAGTTTCCTGCGTAGAACAACATAAATACCTCATTTGTGATATATTGGAGATGTTACTGGATTTCTTAAATCATGTCTGCAGCTAACCTTTGGTTTGGGATTGAGCAAGAAACTTCCTCATCCCTGTTTTCACCACTCATTTATTTCCTTGCCTCAGTCGTTATGGCTGTGCAGGGCTGGCGCCTGAGCTGCCTTGGGTAAAGTTGTGTGTTTGCTGCTGTGGGATGGGAAGGTGTGGCCGGAGGAGGTGCGAAGTCTGGAGTGAATATTAAATTATCTGAGGCTTGGGTGCTTGGCTGGAGCCCGAGGGAGGCATGTTTTTGTCCCTCGGCTAGAATGTAATCAGCTCCTCGTGGAAATCGAGGCCCTGAAGGAGAGTTGTGTTTGGGAACCGTGGTCAGAACGTTTGCTCTGATAACAAAAGGTTTTTTCCGGTTGAGACAGACTAAGCACAGTTGAGAGACTGGCTTGATTGTCTTCTCTTGTCTAAGAAATATTACGCTTCCAAAGAGGAATTAGATAATACTCTCTTCCAGTGGGTGGTTCCCATTTCTAGGACTTCGCTATCTCCTGAAAACAATCTTTATTTTTGTTGCTTACTGGCAAAAGTCTTGAGGTCTGTTTGGAGAAAAGTCCGTCCTGTGTAAGCATTGTCAGACACGTGGTGCTTTGCTTTAATTCCTGCTCAGTGAAAACATAAACTGTAAGTGCTTTGCAGCCAGGCTGTTTTGGGGATGTGGGTAACTCTTTAGCTTTGTGTTCCAGCTGCAGACTTTCCTGCAGGAAAAAGGGAAGGCATGTCAGTCCTGCCTTGCGTAACCCAGGTGAGGTTTGTAGATGGAGGAGCATGACTGGGATATGAGTCCTAGCGATGTCCAGGCAGGGAAGGATAAGTAGACTGAGAGAGATGGCTTTCGGGTCTAGAGAGTCAGAGGAGTAGCGACTGTCAACATAGTGAATTTAAATGTAGAACAAACTTTGGAGTTCCTAAGTAGTAGTGTCTCTGTCGAGACTGCTTTTGCTAGACAAATACGACTCTTATAAGGGTGTTATAGCACATTTCCCATCTTCACTACTGCGACGCATTTTAGAGGGACTTCTGGTCATTGGGAGACACTTGCTCCATCAGGCTGTAGTTGGTCTTTGTTCAGGAATTCCTGCGCTGCAGACCTCTGGGTGCCCACGCACCAGCCCCTGCAGGGCTCTGGATGAGAACGTTTGTAAAGCACTTCAACTTCCATGAGTTACTATATTTTAGAGAGGTGTGTGTTGACCTGTGAAACTCTCAGGAATGTGAGGTTTCAAGCGGACAATTGCAGTGTATCGAGTCTGTGTCTTGGAAAGGCTTGTGGTACAGCCGTGTTGTGAACCCAGCCTGGTGCTGGGGAAACTCAGGGTGCTGGGTGCTGCCTTTGTGTGTAGCACCGGCCTGCAAAGGCGAGACTGGAGAAAGGAGGTGGAATTGGTTTAAGTGTAAAGGTGAGGCAAGGTGAAGTTGGTGGGTATAACAGTGAGATTAAGTAAGGATCTTGTTCTGTGGCCTGCTGGAAAAGCGATACGTGAATTTAAAGAGCGGCTGGAAGATGAGCCTGGGATGGATGTTAAAATCCTTTATAGGACCCTGTCTGTTCAAGACAAAGAACAGGATTTATATTCCGTTCATGCTAACAGAAAGACCTCAAGGCATTTATGAAACTTTAGCCTTCTTGATAACCTTCCCTGTGACTATTTTAACATGGTTTCTGTTTCTCTGTCTAGGTACAACTGCTGAGGCTCTGCAAAATGGCTTTATGCTTCCGCAGTTTCACCCTATATGCCATACCTGGAGTGCTGGCGCTTGTCGGCTGCTGGTGGATCTATTCCCACAGAAAAAAGCATGCAGGCTACCATGACAAACAAGCACCAGCCACTGAAGAAGAGCAGCAGGAGGAAGTGCCAGAGAATGATTCAGCACCCAAAACAGAAGCATGCGTTCGTCGAAGATTGCCTCTCTCGTCGGAAGAGGAATGCCCAGAGAACGAAACCTCGACCTCCCTGCCGCCAGCAGGGCCCACGACGCCCTCTCTTCTGTGTCAGACTCAGGAGAGGCCAGATCTGTCACAGGACCTGCCAGACCTGTCAGTCGCAACAGTTCAGCCCAGCACCCTCAAGGACGACAGTGAAAAACTAGAAACGATAGGATCTCAAGATGAAAGCGGTGTCCCTGCTTGTGTTCCTCTCCCCCTGATCTCAAGGAGCCCTACACAGGGCTCGAGCTCTAGCGCAAACCAAGATCAGCGGCGACCAGCGGCGACGACACAGGAGCCTTTGGGAATCACGGAGGAGATCAGCCATGCAGAGCAGTCAGATGATTCTTCATTTAAGCCCCCTAAGGAAAGCCAGATGCCAGAAATTGTGCCATCGGATGCTGGCCCTGTGACAGCCCTTTGCTTGGGATTGGAGAAGGAAGCCAATACCCCACAAGCTTCTCTCAATAATGGAATCGAAGTTGTATCAAGTCACAAGGATTCTGCAGCGAGCGTGTTACCGGATAGTTTGGAGTCTGCCTGCGTGGAGCGGTCCAGGGAAGAAGAAATGCCTGAGTCAATTGCCAGTACTGTACCTGTGTGTCAGGAGGAGGACACACAGCTAAAAGGAGATGAACTGGAAAGAGAGAAGACCGGAGGAATGAGTTTGGACAAGGAAGAAGTTGAGAAAATTGAGCAAGTAGCAATACAGATCATTTCCAAGGTCATCTTGGCAGCAACTGAGGAAGTGCTGTCTGGTTCTGCGAGTGATGTGTCCAGTTGGATCTGCCAGACCGCTGCCAGCCGAGCTGAGAGACCTCTGGAGACGGGAAGCGTTGTTTCCTCTGACGGGATGCCTGCGGAGGAAGCTACGGGAGCAGATGAGAACGTGGCTGCGGAGAGCGATGCTGCGGTACCGACATCCCTGCAGACAGAGGAACAGCATCAGTGTGTAACGGGTTCCAGCTGTTTAACACACAACTGTTTGTCTGCCCCTGTTCAGGGAGACACAAAAGACTGTCGGATGAAGAACCGGGTGTGCAGTCAGTCCCAAGGAGCTGATAGGACTCCTATGGAAAACCATGGAGGGTCACTGGAAAGGTCGTCTTTGGTTATGGAGGACTCTGGGTGCAACACGTATGCATCGGAAAGTGGGACAAGTGTGGAGGACCCATTGCAGAACACAATGCTGTCTGTCTCATCAGGCCAGCATTCGGACTCGCTGAGCATATCTGCAACCCAGGACACATCTGCTGAGCAGAGCTCAGTACCAAGTGAAAAACCACCTACTCCGAAGCTGCCTGAAGAGACTGTAGTGCCATACAGCAACGGGATACTGAAAGAGGATAGTCCAGATCTGCCTCATGAGTGTAGCAGGGCAGCAGGGGTGGATGGAGAACACTCAGGAGGTAAGGGATTTGAAAATCCTCCTACAAAAACCTGAACAAGCGTTTTATGTGCTGTAACCCTTCTGCTTCAGGACACACTTAGATAAATCCTCTTCATGTGTCACTTCCCCAGTAGATGAATATTTAGCCCTCGCGTGCAGGTGGTAGGCGTTAGCTCTCAGAGTTCCCATCTCCGTAGGATCCAGTGGTAGCTGGGGGATCTTCAGGGTATACAGCAAAGAGGTGAAGGGGCTGGTCCCATTCCAGCACAAAGCTTATTGTCTAAAGCTAAGCATGTACTTGAGCAGTGTGGTGAAATGGGCTGTGTCTGGATGTTGAACACCTTGCTGGTTTGGGACCTGCTAATACAAATGGTTTCTGCTGCGGTTCAGACAGCCTCTGGGTTCTTACCTGTGTTTATGGGCTACTGCCGAAAGGAAGCTGTAAGGCAAGTCTCTGAGGTGCTGCCGGATGAACCAGGGAAGGGCTCTGATGAATTGTGATAAAATCAGTTGGTCACAGACCAATTATCCTGAAGCCTTTTTGCTGGGAAGGGTAGGTGTGTGCCAAGGAATCCCAACAGGGAGCAGTGTTCATGGAGATCCCCCATCTGTCTCTGTGATGCTTTTGCCTTCTAGATGCTGGATGATGTGTGCCTGGCAGAATACAGAGCTGGCTGAGCAAATGGTAACCCATGTGACCTTGGGGATGGATGTTAAAATCCTTTATGGGACCATGTGGTGCCAACAGCCTTAATGATGGGATGTCTTTTGTAATTGCTACAAAGTAGTCGGAACACTGCTTGTTGCAAGACATGGGGTTTGGGTTTGCCAGCAATTAAGGATTAAACCCACAAAACGTTTTCACTAGTGGGAATAACCATGGGAAGAAAATGGTTTTGCCTTGTTGTGAATGCTGGTGTGACAAGAAGGTACAAGAGTGTCATGGAGCCTGGTGGTGACAAGGGCTGAGAGCTCTGCATGGAGACAGCTGAAGGGCAGGGAGGGGGGATATAGCAGGTAAAGTTGGTAATGTGGCTGTGTTGGAGAAGAGGTCCTACAGCTGACCTTCACACCCAGGTGGTGAGACTTAGATCTTCATCCTTGTCTAGGAGGTCTCTGACAAACAGTGTGGTCTTTGACTTTCTGGGCATCTCTGCTGTGTTTCTAGTGAAGATGTGGCAAGTGTGAAGCAGCTGTTGGGTTTATTTTTCTCTTTGGTCTTGCACTGGATGGTCTGAATACTTGTAGACAAGTGAGGCTCTTCATGCTTCTGCCTGTTAATCTGGAAACCTTGTGTTACACTGACTGTATCTGGGGTCTGACCAGGAGGAAGCTGTTTGAGTTTGTCCCTTTCCCAAGTAGAAATGTTCCTGGTATCAGCTGATGGTTTGGGAACGAAATATAGCTCAGCTCTGGAACCTTGTTTCTTCAAGCATATGACAAATTTGGGCAAGAGATGATCCCCTACCACAGCTAGTAGGGGGCACACCTGAACCTGCAACCCCTGTTGGGGCAGGGATGTAATGTCAGTGGAAAGAGCAGATTAATAGGTTGGGTGTCCCTCCCTGCATGATGAACTCCCTGTGGAAAACCGTGTTTGAACCATGGGGAAAATGTAAAATACCTTGGTACAGCAGTGGCTTGGTGTTGATGTTAGCATAGATCTCCTGTTGCATTCCCAAAGGTAGGTGTGCAGGTTTTTCTCCAGGAATAAAAGGAAACTTCCAGTAGGCTAGATGTGACAGGACTTTACCCTTTCTAAAATACTGGAGAACCTGATACAGGATCATCCCAGCTGAATGCACAGGAAGAGCTTGGTGTAACCTCTATGAAATGATGTATTTTCATGGTGTTGTGGCTGGATTGTGTGTGTTGTCTGTGTGCTGACATGTCTGCATGTCTTGTAGGTTCGGATGTAAATGACATGGATTTTGTGGACAGTGGCTGTGCCCTGAGGAAGACGGTGACTCGCCAGAACTCTAAGCTGGGAGGAGAATCCAGCAAGTCCGACTTCATTATCTGGGAAATAGAGGTCCCAAAGGTAACTGGCCGCTGGCCTGCTCACTCATCCTGCCCTGCCCTACATAGCCATCTTCTGGTTCTTCCAGTCAGGTACTGGCCCAGTGCCACCCCAGAGAGATCAACAACAAATCAAGGAGGATTTAAGCATTTAGCTCCTGTTAGGACTCAGCAGGAGCGAAGAGCCAGTACACGACTGTAATCAAGGGGCATCTCAGGGCTGCCGAGGGTAACATTGGTTGTTGGACTCATTATTCCCCTTTATCTTCTCACCCAATCTATTAGTCTGATGCTTTGAAAGCACTCAGAAGGTTTTGAGGGTACACAGTTAGGGTTACGTTTCAACTGCTGGTCCAAATCCTTCCTCACAAGCTGAGTGCTCATCTGAGCTGTTCTGTGGAGTGGCTGCGTCTTGGTCTTTATAGTGAGCTTTCTTTTGGGTTGAGAGAGAAATTGTGTTTTTTAGGACTATGTTCATACCTTCTTCCCTGCTTCGTAAGTGCAAAATAACATGTGGCTGTTCTGCATAGCACTGCTCTTGCTGTTCTGCTTCTCAGACCCGAATGCTGACAGCAGGATGAGCATCCTGCCTCGAGTTCTTGGGTGCTGCGAGCCCAGTGAAGACGTGTAACGTGCATCTTAGTGCATCAGTAAAACATGGGCTGAGGAAGCAGTTCTGCAGCAGAAAAATATGTTTCAGTGGTTAGTGAAGACAGGCTGTCGCTTTTCTTCAGGTAGTTAACTTTGTTGTATAGGATTATCCACACTGACTCAGGCCCAGCACTTCTGTTCTGGTACCTGGTCTCTGACAGTAAGTGGTGGCAGATGCTGATGGAAGAGTAGGAGTGCCAGGGCTTGCACAGGCATCTCTTCGTCACCCTGCACAGCTCTCCAGGGCCTCTGTAGTCTAATGGGTGTGTTAGCCTGCTTTACTCTCCTGTGAATTTGTCTACTCCCTTTCTAATCTAATTAGCATGTTTAAAAATCACTAGAACTTACTATTTCATATTTGAATGAAAAATGCATGTAATATGCTTTTTAAAAAAAAGTGGTGGGAGATTGGAAGAGGATGTGACTTTACTTGACCGTAGGAAGGCAGTAGCCTTTACCAGGCCTGGCTTTGTCCCATCGTGTCTTTGTGTCATTCTACAAGATATGGAGATGGTTCTGTCAAAATGAGCTGTGCTTGTCGATCTCCATCTACCTTATCACAGACCAGCTGAACTCTGCACTGGTCCAGCATTGCCTTACATTTATCCTGCCTGGGAACGTGGGTGAAATAAGCCACAGGGAACGCTGTCATTTGATCTACATTTCTCTTCCTGACTGTTGCTTTCTTGTCCCTTTCATAAAGGAATTAGTTGGCCGCTTGATCGGCAAGCAGGGGAGATTTATGAGCTTCTTGAGGCAAGCGTCTGGTGCCAAAATTTATGTCTCAACACTACCTTATTTCCATGACTCCCAAGTCTGTCACATCGAGGGTAAGTGGAATGTCTCTTTATTCATGGTCTAACATGTAGCTTGGGGGCCTTAATTAGATGGGCAAGGAATTTAAATGGATTTAGTGGCTTTGCGAGTCCAGTGCTTGGCAAAACTTTTCTGCCAGTGAATTGGGTTCATACTGAAGGCTAAAGCTGTTGAAACTGAGGCCTGCTGGTCTGAGTTGCTCGTGTTGGTCTGAAACCAGGTTATCAGGTCAATGTATTAAAACTTAAATGGTTTTTGTAGCAGCTTCTGGTAGCTGAGTTGCTTCATGTGGCAGGGGTGGGGGTGTCCTCAGCATATCTGTGCTACAGACTTTCTGTGGGGTTTTTGTCTCCCAGGCTCCTCGCATCAAGTAGAAAAAGTACTGAGCCTGATCGGCAAGAAGTTCAAAGAGCTGTGTCTCACCAACATCTACGCTCTACCTCCACCAACACCACTGACGCTTCATTCCCTCCTCATGACTGCCTGGGTAAGTCCCAGCTTGCTGGCCATGCTGGTGCAGAGTGGGAGGCTGTTGCTGGCTGCCCCCCGTGGCAGCGTGGAACCGTTTAGGCTGGAAAAGACCTTTAGGATCATCGAGTCCAACCATTTAACCTAACGCTGCCAAGTCCACTGCTAAACCACGTCCCTCAGCGCCACATCTACCTGTCTTCTAAATACCTCCAGGGATGGCAACTCCACCACTTCTCTGGGCAGCCTGTTCCAATGCTTGATAACCCTTTTGGTGAAGAAATTTTTCCGAATACCCAATTGAAATGTCCCCTGGCACAACTTGAGGCCATTTCCTCTTGTCCTATCACTTGTTACTTGGGAGAAGAGACCGACCCACATTTCTTTGCTTACTCTGGGCATCTCGAATCTATAAATTAACTGTGCACATAACTGTCTCTGTGGATGTGAAGACAGACTTTGTTCTGAAGAAGTGAATTTATGCTGGGAAATTAAAGGTGCTTTAGATGTATTCTGAGCACAGTAACGCTTGGAAGCTGCCCAACACAATAGCTCTCTGGCAGCTGGGGAAAATTACTTTGAGAATGAGGCCTCTGTGACAAATCTTGGATGATCCTTGCGAAGATTATCTTGATGTTTAAAAACCCCAGTGGGCAGAGAATCTGTGCAAGTTGCACTGTGTTGACAGTGCAGCATGACTTGATCTGTATCATTTCTGACTCTGCTCGCTCATCTCTTGGGTAAATAAGTCTTATAGCTGCTCTGCGCCCATCATCTTTTTGTGTACAAGGTGGGTCCTGCCCCAAGTCTGATTTCCTTTAGAACAGAGTGGAGTAACACTGAGAAGCTTTTCTGCTTCTGATCCAAAGCAGCCTTTGGAAGGGAAATACCAGAGTGCCAGAGCTTTTCCGCCCCTGGCTGTAAGCCTCAGGAGTTGCTGGTGGAACGTGGAGTTGTCGCGAGTGAAGCTTGTGTTGCGATGAGCGCTAATGAGAATGTCTTTCCTTTATGGGGCAGCTCTTCCTCCCGGATGGAGTCACTGTGGAGGTGGTCGTGGCGAACCAGGTCGATGCAGGGCACATGTTTCTACAGCAGCATACGCACCCCACCTTCCACGTCCTGCGGAGCCTCGACCAGCAGATGTACGCCTGCTATTCTCAGCCTGAAATTCCAACCCTGCCAACTCCAGTAGAAGGCAAGTTACTTGGTTGCTCACAGGTTGTTCAGCTGAGAAACTTCTAGGGTTATTTAAAAGCCTGATGCCCCGGAGTTAGGCCTGGGAAGCTTCCCAGTGAATGAGACTGTGATAGTTCACTTGTCATTTTATGTTTTTTTAAGCTGCTGGCATAGTACAGGTGTCGCTCTACTCTTCCTCACCCCACTCATCCCTGGAGAACCTGCCCAGCTGCTTAGTTGCATGTTGAAATTCAGAAGGAGATAAAGTACATCTCAGGTTACTTCTGATCAATTTGGCATCTGGTGTATTTTTGCTGACAAAGGGAGGAACTACTCCCAGATCTTCATAGAGCTGCTGTCCGCACGTGATGTAGAGTGGAGGGGGCATCACATGGAAGGGGGTTATTGGCATTTACTTTCCTTTTTAGAGCCAGACCTCGCTGTTAGTGACCGAAGGTTGGAAGGGAACTGGGTACCTGGGTAGAAGAGCAGAGTGGTGTCAGACAGACTTGGGAGTAAAACCCATCTCTCCTGTGTCCCAGTATCAGACCTGGAGCGATGGGGGTGTGGGTGGTGTTGAAAGAAGGTGGAAGCAGCATAAGAAATGCTGTTGATTCTCCATAGATAACTGTGCAGCGCTACTAGTTCCTGAAGTGCTGATTTTGGGAAATCCACTTACACTGAGCCTTTCTTCTCTGTACTCTTATGTCCTGCAGTTGGTATTATCTGCGCGGCTCCAGGCCTGGATGGAGCATGGTTACGGGCTCAAGTTATCAGCTACTTCGAAGAGACCAATGAAGTGGAGCTCAGATACGTGGACTATGGAGGATACGACAAAGTGAAGGTCGACACGCTCAGACAAATCAGGTCTCTAGCTCCTCTTCCGTGGCCTGAGGCCGTATCTGGCTTGAATCTTCATTACAGGCATCCATATCATTTGAATGGCTTATAGGTTTTTCCACAGCTGAAGTGGGAAATAGTAGAAAAGTTTGTGTTGGCAGCAGGTGTGGACTCCTTGGGAGCACAGTAAACTCTTGCAAGGCTTTTTTTGAAGGGCAGGACAGAGGAAATTGCAACTTCTGCCACTTCAGTGTGGAAACTGAGCAAAAGGATGCCTTCAGGGGGCCCCAAAGTGTACTGAATTGATGAGCTAGGAATAAGATTCAGATGCTCTATGCACCGGCCCCAGCGGCTGGGAGAGCAGTATTGGATGGGGGTTTTCTTACACAAGCCCATTAAATACTTGATTGTGCCCCAGAAGTGGGAGAAAAGCAGTGCAGCCTCCGTTATGGAGGTGGCTTTTGCTTGCAGCCCAGTCCAACTTGCCATGCTAATCAGCCAGTTTATTGCTGCTGCTTAGATTGCTGGGAAAACAGGCTGGTTTGTTGGGGTTTTCTTTCAACTGTCATCAATTTCAAACTGAATTCCTGTTATAGCAATTGATTAATCAATGTTGCCTTAAAGAATACAGGAGTAACTTAAAGCCAGGTTCTTATTCCAATTGATTCTCTTTTCTTTAAGGTCTGATTTTTTATCACTACCTTTCCAAGGAGCAGAAGTTTTACTAGACAACGTGGTGCCACTTCCAGGTAATGGAGCTCTCGAGAGGTGCTGCTGGCGCTCCTCCTGCAGGTTTAAATGGATGCCAGCTGTGTACAAGCAATGATTCTGGCTAAACCTTCTCCCTCCTGTTGCAAGCGCAGCCTCTGATGTGACTGGAGCAAGGATTGGAAAAATTGTATTTTATTTTTCTATAATGTGCTAGTGGGGCATAACCTGTCAGGCTCCAGGGGAAAGATGATAAATGTCCAGGCTTTTTCCTGCATGGAGGAGAGAATGAATTACTCTCCTAAACAGCAGGCTGGCAGGACTGGCAGGGTATAGGTGAAGTAGCTGTAACTGCTCTGCCGCCTTCTGTCACAGAATAACTGTAAATGCAAACTTAGATATTTGTCTAGCAGATTAAAAACTGACATTTTCTTACTGAACTGACTGATGTGTATAGTTCTGTGTTCAAAAGACTACCCTCCAAGCACTGGAAGAATGTCAGTCGCTGCCTAGAAGTACTTTCTGGTTTGCTTTTTTTTTTTTTTTTTTCTTCTCTTTTCTAGGCATCTTTTAGAGATGCCTGCTGTGTTGGTGTCTAAGAAGGGGTGGCAGTAGGAGGTAGGGGCCAGGCCAGGTCTCCCCACGGGGGTTTGTTGGCTGTCAGGGCTCCGGGAGGCACGGGCCCTGCTGAGGCTGTAGATGGATGGAAAGGTTTAAGCTGCTCCTCACAGAAGTCGGTGTTTTGCATGTTTCCTGGGGTAATCGACCTCCTCTGGTACTTGTGGGGTTGTAAGGGGTTCATTTGCTGCTGGAGATGGTCTCGGGGTGGGGAACTGCAGGAGTTGAGTTGCTGGTCCTTGCAAAGAGCGTGTTTGGCCCTGCTCAGGTGCCACCCAGCCCGCGCTATAAATGCTTTTGAGTTCCCCTTTACAGTACTGCACTGTGCAGGGTCAGTAACGGCCTGAGGCCCCTGAGCTTAGTTTATTAAGGATCAAAATACTAATGGCTACTCAAAGCTTCTGCAGAAGTATACTTTTCTGTCTTTAAAGCCTCCTAGTTCATCAGCCACTTAAGTTCGCATTAACTTAGCCTAGTGGCTTTAGAAAGCACTTCATCCTTTCCCCTCGGCAGCGCAGCAGGCGTTAATACTTGTGTGATCTCCAGCTTAATAGACTGGTTTCAGCCAATGCCTACAGCACCGGTAGGTGAGGATTCTCTGGCCTAACTTATGCGGAGGTCAGACAAGATTAGTTTAATAGTCCCTTCTGGCCTTTAAAGCCTGTGAATCTCTCATTTGTTTTCTCCTGCTCTTTCCTCTCCAAAGATGAGGATCACTTTTCATCCGAAGCGGACGCCGCTGTCAGTGAGATGACCAGAGGCGCAGTCCTAGTGGCGCAGGTACACAAGAGCTGTCTGGAGAAGCCTGGTTGCTGGTCTGAGTGCTGCTGTTATCCCCTCTGCCCCAAAGCATTCTGCAAGTGTTAAAACCAAAGCCTAGAGCCTGTAAGCCCGGCTGCTGGGCAGGGTTCTTGTTGGGAAATCTTGGCGCCGAGAACTTCTTTGTGTAGCATCAGCACCACTTGGGGCTCTGTGGCTGGGAAGGGTTGAGGATTCCCTCTTGTTACTGATGTGGGCAGGGAGGAAGGGCACCCGGATGGGTTTACAGAGCACACAGTGGCCTCTTGTCCAGCAGATCGAGTATTCAGCTGGCTCTGTGCTGCTTTGCCAGTCTGTGCAACGCAGACATCGGGACGCAGCCTCTAGCTGGCCAGGGAGAGAAGTAAGGCTTCTGGCAGCGTCCCAAAGGCTTCTGCATGTGCCCAACCTCCACGAAGAGGCACTTCCCTCTTTTTGAAGTTAATTGGGACGTGGGGAAAGCTGATAGTGTTTGTGGTGCTCGATCTCACGGCTTCCTTTGGTTTAACGCAGTGCTCAAATGCATCATGAATTCTAGCAAAGGCTTGGGTTTGAGTGACTGGAGCAAACTTGCCTGCAGGGTGTCCGAGCTGCTCGCTGGCGGTAGGGATGTTTCCTCCAGCCTACACAGAAGTAGGGAGCTTCTGGTATGCAGTGAATGATGCCAGCCTTGCGTCCTCCATGCTCAGGCCAGAATTGCTAACATTTTTTTTTTTTCTTCTATCTTTTCAGGTCACAAATTACGATAGCGCGACAGGTCTGCCTCTGATACAGCTGTGGAACTTGATGGGAGATGAGGTGTGTATGTTGATATATCTGTTTTGTCAACACTGTTAGAGTTTATGCAGACTTTTTACTGTTGATTAAGAACTTGATAATGTTTCTTGCTAAGTGTTTTTTTCACCTTCCTACTTTTTTTTTCACCTCCTCCTAGGTCCTGTCAATAAACAGAACTCTGGTGGAAAGAGGATTTGCTCAGTGGCTTGACTACTAGCAGTGTCCTAGATGCCTCAACAACTCTTTCTGCAGAGAAAAGCAAAAGAATAACCCTTGTTTTGCACTGTTACAATTCGGTTTGGCAACCTCTTGCGAGAAGACCTGTTTACACCAGTGTGCGGAGTTTTGTGGTCCATTGAAACTCGTTTTGCTCAACTGTTACCATTTCACTAGAAACACATACCTCATCTCGGCGAAAGGCGGGGTGTTAAAAGCCATAATGACAGATACTGTAGCTTTAAAGCAAAAAAAAAAAAAAAAAATTCCTCCCTGGCCTCTGCTCAAAAGTTGAATGGGAAAAAAACTTAAAACCTTGGGGCTGGCTTGAAGTTGGCAAATGCCCCTGAAACGTTAACTGTGGTTGCATTTTCGTTCGAGATGTACGATGCCCTATGAACTTAGCGTCTGCTTTTCCTAAAAGTTATATCGGTTTTCCTTTTTTAACAGGCTCTGCCTATGAAATTAATGAATGTTATTAAGGAATTTAATGTTCAGTTATGGATTTTTTCTACATTGTGCCACTAACCTGCACAAACAACATTCATCTTGTGTCTTCCTTACGCCAGGAGGTAGATGAATTGCATTCGTTGCACTTACTGTGGCACATGTCTCACTGCAGTCATGGGTTTTAGGCTCGATATGCTTAAAGAAGAAAGCTTCTCCGTGCAGGTGCTTGAAGTGCAGGATGTGTTACCACTACAATTTTTGCTCTGAAATGTCATGTATTTAAAGAAAAGAACTGATTGCCAAGCCCAATTGTAGTTTATATTTTTCTAGCTGTGCAAGTCTGTAAATATATATAAAAAAAAAAAGCATTGTAATATTTTGTACAAGAAAATCACTGGAAACAAAGGGAACTTTACAGAAACTTTTTCACACCAAAATGTCCTATGTAGGTAGAACCGGTTTGGAGTGCGTTAGGGTAGCTGACATATTTGGAGCATCTGAATGTTGGGAGTGTTTCAGCTCTGCTGTACACAGGATCGGCATTCCCGTAGATCGCTGTCTGGTTTGAGTTGTGATCACTGCATTCTTTGCTATGTTGCTGTACAGATCTGTTTAAAAGAAAAAAAAAAAAAGTAACAACTTGGCATTAATATTGCAGTGGTGTTCTCTCTCGCAGTTTTTTTTTCCGCTCCTTTTTAGATTTCTATCACATATTTAAAATTTTGCTCAAGTAATTTAAGATGACTTAATACTCTTAAACAGATGCCCTCTAATGTATATCATTTTAGATATGTATTGAGCTGGGATTTATTGCTGGCAGAGAAGATTTTTGCCAGGAAAATGTTGATGTAGTCAGTCCCCAGAATTTTTTTCAGGTGTATTCAAGGATGTCCTTGCATCCTATGAGCTAACATGTCAGTGCATCACACGTTTGGATAGTTGCCTACAAAAGCGTTTGGTCCAATCCCTTCTGATATGGTATGGTTATAGCCTTTTTTTTTTTTTTGAGTTCTCTCCTATTCGGCGCTTATGATTTAATGTTTATGTTTGCAATAACATCCAATGGAAACTAAATTTGGTAACTCAGTTAAATCTATAAAACATATCTCCTCTTGGAATGTTTCTTTCCATTTCAATTAAAGCTCGAATTTTAAGCCGTCTTAAACTGTGCTGACTGAGAGCCTTCATTTCCTGACCTCGTGCCACGTGGGGCTGGGAAGGGAACCTCGGTGGGATCCGCAGGTGAGAGAGGACCCTGATGGCAGAAGGGTCAAGCTTCAGATCTCCTGGGGCTTCCTTTTACTTCCTACTGAAAACTGGGTATCTTTTTATGGTGAATTGTTTATTAGAAAGCCTTAGTCTGAGCACTGGTGCTCAAGGCTGTTCAAACTGTTGGATGTTTGTGGAATTAATTTACTCCGGACGCCCCTTTGGTCACGCTTGAGTTGGATATGGGCTGCTTGGAAAAGAGCAGGGGAAAAGGCACGGGGCAGAGGAGGAACAGGGGAGGTTGAAAGGAGTGAGCTGTGTTTGCATCTTCCTTCCCGAGATGCAGCAGCGGCGCTTTGTGTCCCCCCAGACCTCGGGAACGTGGCCGGGGTGGGTTCCGAAGGGGTTGCACGGCTCGTAACACCGGCGGCTCTGCAATTCTTGGCTGCGAAGCCGGGGCTGAGCGTACGTGCGTCTGAGCTGAGCCGTCCCGCGGGGTTAGTTCGTCTGAAGCCATTCAAAGGGGCTTTCCCCTTTGAAAAGTGGTAATTTTATTACGGGTAAAATGAATGAGGTCTCTGGAGATGCTTAATTTATAACTTCCGCCTGGAGAGCTTCCCGCTGCCTGTGCTCTGGCATTCCCCCGGAGCAGTCCCGGGAAACCCAGAGCTCCGGCTCCTGGGACGAGGGGGGCTTCATCTGCCCCTCATCCCCCTGCCCAGAGCTTGTCCCCGGGGTGAGCAGCACCTTCCTGCCAGGGCCAGTCCTCAGGGAAAGCCCTGAGTGGATTTTCCTGGGGCACATGGACTGAAAGGCTCCTCAGTGAGGGCAGAGGGGAGGAGCGGAGAGAGTGTTTTTGGAGCAGATGGAGAATAATGGTGCCCCTGTCTGACACTGGCGCAAGGAGCAGTTCAGCTCCTCACCCCTCGCAGCCACGTATGCGGCCGGGAACCTGCCTCTGCCCTCCAAGGGTGGAAACCTCATTGGCAGTGGGTTTTTTCCTGAAAAGAAAAAAAATAAAGGTTGTATCTGATTTTTTTTTTTTTTTATTTTCATTCTGCCGTGTCACAGGAATCTGTCAGGTCCTGGCCCGGTGCTGCCTGTCGGAGGCTGCGGAGCTGGAAGTCAAGAACACGTGTCTTGCATTTAGTTTATTGCCTCAGGGACTGTGTGTCGGCTTCAGTCACCTCTGCTTCCTCTCCCTTCTCCTTCCCCACCCCCTTCAAAAATAAAACCAGCCACTCTGCAAAGCAAGAGGGAAAAATTCTGGCTGCCTCAAGCGGTGACGGGGGGGACGATGGCACTTGGGGGAGAGTCTCAGGGCTCGGGCTTTTTGCCAGGGAAAATGTGAATGGTTCTTGTAAGGCAGAAGTGCCGGGTGCTGGGGCTCTGCCGTGTGAGACTGGCCATCCCAGCCATAGGACTGACGGTCCACCTGGCCCATACCCGCTCTGGCGGTGCCGGTAACTTGGGGAAAAGGTACAACGGAGGGATCCCCAGCAGCAGTTTTGCCCCGACACTCCCAGGTTCCAGCTGTGAGCCACGCAGGGACTTCTGAGCCAAACGCCGCACGCGGTGTGCACTTAATGGACACGTATAAACTACCTCCGGAGAATTTGTGTAATGGCATTTTGAGTCCATTTGTCCTTCTGACCTTCATGACATCCTGTAGCACTATGTCCCACAACTTAATTATGTGTGGGTGAAAAAAGTGCTTCCTGTTTGTTTTCTAAATTGCCTGAAAGCATCCCTGGCTAATCCATCATCCTGATACTGCGGAAAGGTGAGTAATGGCCCTTGCTTTGGCTTGTCTATACTGCCTGGGAGTTTATAGACTTCTCTACTCTCACCTGTCTCTGTTCCAGGCTGAAGCATCCGGGGTCTATTTAGCTCCTCTCTTGGAGCTGGTGGGTACCATACGGCCTCCCTGACACCCAGCACTGGACCTTTTCTAGCCCTACAGTGCCTTTGCTGCATTGAACGTCTGCCTGAAGCTTTCCTCCTTTTGCCAAATCAAGAACATGGAAGAGCTGCTGCAGATCCCCAGGTGTGTGTTTTGGTGCCTAAAAAAGGGGGTGGAATGTTTACGAAGGAATTCTCCATCCTCATGGAGAGTGGGAGGAGACGACAGGGGTTGTGCTGTTGCCGTGATTGCACTGAGGTTCCAGCCTTCCCCTGGGAGAGGGGAAAGTGGATCAAAAGGACTCGCTGGTTTGTGCAGTTCACGTCCCAGCTTCATAACTCAGTGTGTGGGGGGGTGTGATGATCTTTTTTTGTACCTGAACCCCTCAGCTGGGATTCAAGGATGTTGATGAGACGTTTCATATTGTTTCAAGTGAGGTGCCCTCATTTCTGGAAAACAGCACTTGCAAAGTAATTTGTGGATCTGGGTTTCTCTCCTCCGTGGTGTCTGGGTCCAGGGTGTCTGTGTCTCTTTCTGAGTGCACCTAAACCGCTTTTCTGGCCCTCTCAAGAGATGCTCTTTTGTTTGTAGCGGGAGAGAGCCACAAAAGCATCTCTTGGTTCTATCACGTTCCCCTACTAAGCTCTGTGGGAGCAGCTGGCCCTAAGGTTCGCCGCAGACATCTTCTTGCTGGGCACCGGTGCCCAGAGAAGATGACAAAATCCCGTTAGGAAACATGTCAGGTCTTTCCCCCGTTTCCCAGGTGCTCGCAGGTCCCCACTCGCAGAGGGCGCTCGCAGAGGGCGAGGAGCTGGACTGGGCTGCCTCATCAAGTCCATGGCTCTAATTCTTCTGACTGTTAAAATACCCCCTCTCCGCTGCCAGCGCAGGCAACGTGGCATAAACCGGTGTGTCGTACGCAGGTACAGGGCGAGGAACGGCAGCGTGAAGGGCTGCAGGGGTCTGGTCCTGTCCCCAGACACTTGCTGAGGCCAGAAAAACAACCACAAACGAGTGAGGAAAGAGTCATAGCGGAGAAAAGTTGGTTTGGGGTTGGTTTCCTTTGTACCTGCCCTGTCCCCTTCACACCCCCAGGTCCCGTTCCTCCCCCTGGAGATCACCAGCATCTGGTGCCAGTATCAAGCATGAAAATAGGGACTTTCAGCTCCCAGGTGTAGCTGGAGTGAGCGAAACGTGTCGCTCCAGTGCCCATCCCAACTTCGAGATGCTGGGAGCGATGGGAGAGCAGCAGATGGCACTCGAGCATCAGCTGAGCATCGCGCTGCCGGCAGCACATCAGCCGGGCTGAGTTATTTTTCCTTGAATAGTGCGAGAGAAGCGTAGCTATTGGGCTCTCAGTCCTTGAAGGAAGATGTATAATCTTGAGCCATAAGATGCGTCTATAGGACCTTGATTTACATGCTTTGGATGTTCCTCTCTGCTCACAGGTGCAGATTGTATCTCTGCTTGTGCTGATTTGTCCTTACACAGTGTCTGGACTTGAGATGATAAAGAAAAAGTGTTACTTTTCACTTGCAGAGCCTGACCCCTAATTGCTTGGGTTTTTTTCCCGTGACTGTGGCTTGCCTTCCCGCACAGAGCTACCCCCCTGCACAGAAGCAAGATGGGTTTTCTTCAACTCAGATAAGTTTGGGTTTTTTTTCCCCGCTCCCCCAGCCAAAAATGAAGTGAGCTCCTTGTGCTTGCACTGAAAAATGGACTTGTAGGTGTGGATACTGAAAAGCACAGTTCAGTGTGCTTTTCAAAAAGAGGCAACAGCCTGACAAGTATGAATGAGCCAGGAAAAAACATTCCTGTTGAGATGCTGCAAAAATAGTGCATGGAGGTGTTTTTATTTCGCTTAATTAGCAATACATTCAAGACTGATTTTCATATTTCCAAGCCCATTTGTATTTCAGAACCGGAATGAATATCGTTACTCCGAGGAAGGCAAAACCAGCAGCCTTTTGGTAGGCGCAGGGTGTCATAGATCACGACTGTAATCTTGCTTTGTTTTTTGAGACCCGACAGAAATATTTCAATCCTGTTCTCTCCAAGGAGGGAGAAGGAAGTGAGGACTCAGGGGGTCCAAGTTCTGCCTCTCCCGGTTTTCCGGAGGATGCCCGTGCTCGGGGAGCAGCACCGTGAGCCAGGCAGGACCCACCCTGCCACCAGCAGCGCTGCCTGCGGATCGAGCGGCGGATGCTGCCCCAGGGAAGACCTTAGAGACCCCTCATACAACCCGAGGCTCAGACATTGCCAACATAAAGTCATCTGGATCAAAAGCACCCAGCGGTGCTGTGCTGGCTCATCCCGGCTGCTGTCTCTGCCCGGAGTTTTAAATACCTGTCGCATATTTACTGTAACAGTCATCACTTTAGTATTTGGAAGTGTATCTTGGCATCTGCTAAAAATAGTGCCATCCCAGGGCCCTCTCTCTTTCCTTTTCTTCCTCCTCCCAAAGGCAGTGGGTGCCGTGTACGCTGCTCGGACAGAGCTCGTGAGCTTGGTGTTAACCGGCACAGAGCGTGGCCAAACTGGAGGATGAACTATCCTACAAAATAAGAAGTCTGGCCCTTGCACAGATCTGAGTCAGAAATTTGGAAGCTGTGCTGATGGTTGTGCAGACACACGTATTTGAGGGCTCTCTCTGCCTCCCGCAGAGCTCTGCGCCGCTCCGCTCCCCAGGAGTTTCTCATTTTCCTCCCTCAGTTGCCTTTGCTTAATGTAAACTCGGCTGTTGTGTTCCTGGTGATGCTTTTGAAGCCTGCGGGATGGAGGCTGATGGTCTGTGCTGGCTGTGCCCAGAGGTCCCCTGGCTGAAGAGCTCCTCTCGGTCTCCCAGGGGACAGTCCCCTCGCTGTCCCGGTGCTGCTGCTGCCACTTGCAGGGCTGGCAGTGTGCAAGGATGGCCAAGATTTCAGGCACACAAGCCCCAACCCCACATTCAGACCATGCTCCTCCTCTCCTGGACCCCCGGGACACTTGCCAGTGGTGGCTGAGATGGGACGGGACCCCCCTGAGGTGCCTGGGACCCGGCAGCCACAGCCGGTGCCTGACTCCGCTGCCCGCTCGGGGTTTGCCCTTGAGCCTGTGATGGGTTTGCCCAGGGACGGTGAGGAATCGCGTACCCTGTCGTCTACTGAACATCCCAGCCTCAGGCCTTGTGTGCCTGGACCCCCCCTTATCGAAAATGGGGAGAAAATCCTACTTCTGAGCCCCCAGCTCTGTCGTGTGTGAGACCCATATAAAAACACGGATTTTTGTTCGCAGCTTGACCTCTCGGGCAGCGTTCCCACTCTGCACTGGAGAGATGCCCTCTTCTTGCCACTTGTCTGACTCCTGTGTAATAGAAGAGCTAAATGCTTATTACTTTTTTGTAGCCTTTTCCAGTTGCCAATCAAACGTGTCTGGTTTGGGGTTTTGTTTTGTTTCTTTGTTGCTGTGACTATGCAGGATGCTCTATCTCGCTGTAATTACGGTTCCATCATTGTCTTGGCATGAAAACATCTGCTGTCTCCCTGCGATCTCCACTTCTCCTATTTCTTTGGAGAATTTCATGGATCATGATGACCTTCTATTTTCCATAACATCTCATGCATCTCAGTGTACACAGCTGTTTCTCTTGCGTTCCCCTGTCTCTCCATCTACCTCTTTTTTTTTTTTTTCTATCAGCATCTCCAATACATTCAGAATTTCAGCTCATCTGCTTAGCAAATCAATATCTCACTTGCCATCTCCTCTGCGTCCTCAACCGCTGTAAACACAGCACCTTTGCACCTAAACGACAGGCTATTTTCTCCTCTGAGCGCAGTTTGTCTTCCAGCTCGCCTCCAAAGCCTTTGTTCTTCCCGTTTAACATTTTAAAGTTAATTTTCTCAGCCTTTTTTTATCTCGATGCCATTGTGCTCTCTGGGTGTGAGGCCTGTCCGTGCCATGGCTCCTCCCGACGTGCCGCAGGATGGATGGAGGACGTGGCCGTTCGAGGTGAAGTCGCTGCCAGGGCCAGACTCCGGCAGAGAGAGGGATCGGGAGGAGAGGAGACGTGTGGGGACAGAGGGACGGGGCCGGTGCCGCTCGGCAGAGACAGGGAAGGGGCTGGAGAAATACGGATTCGAGACCTGGTTTTGTGTGACCTTGTTTAAAGAGCACAAGGGTCCGTGAGTATGATGAGCAGAGATACTTCAGATTTTATTCCATTCTGACACCTTTTATTACTAGGACTTAACCGGTATGCCTCTTCTCTTAAAAAATATTCATAAAAAAATCAGTTCTATATCTGCTGCAGATGGACTAATAAAACCCCTGAGTATGACAGGACCTTAAATCTCTTTGCTTTGTTCCCCGTCTGTAAAACCTTCATCCCGGTTCTCCGTCTCCCGCTCCCGTCCCTCACCTGCCTGGATGCTCCCGAGGGCAGGACCCCGTCCCGCTGCTCCTCCCTACAGCTCCCACCTGGCCCATGGGAGACGATGCTCTGGCAAAACTAGTCCTGGGAATATTAAAGCACATGTTTTTTTTAATTTTATTTACTCTCAACCCGTGGTCTTCATACACCTGAGCGAGGAATGCCCCTGTTCTTGAAAAGCTTTGCAGAAGTTTGGCACCTGGGAGGTGTGACTGAGAAATGGCTCTTTATCTGTTAACAAAAAAGGGGGGGTGTTGGGAGAGAGCGGAAGGCAGGGTGGAGATTAATGAATCCTGCAATAACTTCTTAGGTGGACGGGAATGACACTGTGCGTACATCACAGCCTTTTCCTCTTCCAGGAGCGGAGCTGTTTATGCAGAGACGGCTTGTGTACTTTTTTTTTATACAGATACGCATTATATGTGGGTACTTATATACAAGTAAGGCTGTAAAATCACAGATTAAGCAATTTATTCAGCCAAAAAGAGTTATGTGGCTGTCAGAGTGCATAACGACTACCTGATTCGGGAGGAAAAACGCTCCTAGGAAGACAGGGAGCAGCGTGTTTGGGAAGGATCCAGCGCTCCGCGTCCTTGCCCAGGCAAAGCTGCCAGAGCGTTACCAACGGTCTCGGAAAGTCCTGGCAAAACTGACCGGCCACTCGTGGGAAGGTGTGTAATGGGAACAGTTTTATGATTTGAGGGTGGGATTTGGGTCGTCACCCCAAATGCCGAGAGGGCTTTGCTCCTTTCTCTGACACTGGGGCAGCCACGCCGCCGTCGGCACAGGCCGGACAAGTCCCACAACCCCCAAATTCAGTCGGGAGCCAGGTTACCTGTGCAGGATCCAGTGCTTCATCCTGCCTTTGGTTTTGCTTTTGATCTGGTGACCCGGGTCCTGTGGTGGGAAGGCTGAGCTCACACGGACCCGGCTGGACTGATGGACAGAGCTGCCACTGCCTCTGCATGGCGGGATGCTGCAGCGTGGGTGGCATCTCCAGTCCTTCGGAGGCCCCTCGGGAGGTTAACACCAGCCAGCGTGTAACACGGGACGCTGCTCGGCTTGCTGCCAAACCCAGGTATTTTCCCCGAAGAAAGTTCTGGAGCTGTTTTCTGCCCTCTCCTCCTCATCGTGCTCCGTGCCTCCTGGGTAAATCACTTGGCCGCGCTCTGCCTCTGTTGAATGGGTGCCATGAGAGCAGACACCTTTGCTGGGGCTCCTGTCCCTGTAAAGGGAAAAACGCTGCAGGAGAGCCCGGCAGCAGCCTGGCTCCAGAGCAGGGGTCAGGTCTTGGGCCAAGTGTTGATCTGGCATGAGCCAAACCAGAGCAAAACTCATGGAAATCGAACAGGGAATAAACGTTATAGGAAATAATCTCCGTCACTTAATGTACTCTGATGACTTTAAATAATTGGCTATTTCCTGGGCATGTCCAGATGAGCTGAACAGTGTTGTCCCTGATTCCTTTTGTGTCCTGTGATCTTCCAGAGACCTGACTGCCCACTTCGCCCTCCCCCTTTACCTCTTGGGTCCCCGCTCCCCCAAATTTCCACTGCAGTTTGTATTTTTCCCCCAACAATGTCTCTGAAGAATCACAAATGTGTAATATGTGTCCCGACGCTTGTATTTTAATAGCGTGAAGCAAACCACATCAGCACAGGCAATTTCACATTCAACACATTATTGCTATTTAAAGCGCAGAGGTATAAAAGTGATTGGCAATCCAGCTCGCCCAGAAATCGCAGGCTGCTGCTGGCTGCCAGATTGTGATTTTTTAATATTGGCTGCTCTGTGCAGTCGTTCCCTCACCTTTGACTTGCAGATTTCCCGACGTCGAAATAGCAAAATCATTTTTGGTTGTAACAGGCGCATTGCTCGCTGCTGAAAAGAAGTAATTATCATTGGATATATACGTGTGTGTATATATGCACGGGCACATCCATATGTACCGTGCCCAGCGGCTGGTCAGTTTTTCCAGCTGAGCAACCTTTTGCATCTCCCCAGCTTTGCAAATAGGTTTTACCTGAGCTTCTGGGTTTGGGAGGGGAGCGGGGCTGGATGGGCAGGTGAGAGATTGTTTTGTCTCTGTTATCATTACAGAAGAGGGAGGGCAAGCGGGCTCCATCCCGGGGACGGTGATGTATGAGGGCTCGTGATTTTCTTTTTCTCAGGGCTGTAATAGAGATCTCTCGCTGAGCCGAAAGGTGTTAGTTGTGTCGGTGCTGTTTACATAAATATGTTCCTCTGGGTTAATGTACAGTGTGATTAAAGATTAGACCTTTATGAATTTCGGTTTAAGGCAACCTTACCCTGGTTACGTTTGATATGAAGTAACAAAAAAATAGCCATTCTTCCACGAAAATAAGACTTTGTCTTTGCTGGAAATGATGGCCCTGGAGTTTTTTTAAATATGCCATATAAAATCTAGTGAGTACAGTTGAGGTTTTTCCCTGATGTTGCGTTCCAAGGTCTCTCCTCTGTGCCCTGCCATGTGTCTTGTAGCTGGTTGGATGGAGGAAGGCAGGGACATCTTCATCCTCATCCTCATCTCTGCTCGATGAGGAGATGGAGCCGCTGCAGTCTGCTGGGACCGATGGCTGAGCGCATGGGGCACACCTCATCCTTCCTCCCTGCTGGCTTCCTCGCGTGGACCGATGGCACTGCCGGGGACAAGCCGGTCGCGGTGCGTGGTCCAGGCTGGGACTGTCCTGTTCCCCACAAGCAGAGAGGAGACAGCACGCCCAATCTGCTGGCTCCGGGGGGATTTACTCGCCCATTGCCAAAGCCCCGGGGCTCCCAGTCCCCAAACACCTCGCCGTCCCTCTCCACGCTGGCCCACGCTCCCTGAAGCCATTCGTGCTGTGGTTATCGGTGGTGGGACACGCGAGGGATCCCCGCTCTGCATCCCCTTGCCCCGAGTTGCCTTTTTGGGGCTGGGTGAGCTCTTCCTCACCTGCTGCCGGCCCCGGCCCCTCTCCACGTGTCAGTGCCGGTTGCTGTCTTAATGCTTCTTATACTGGTCTTGTTAAACCGGTGAACTGCTGGTGTGACGGAGCTGTGAGCTCTGCTGGCCACGCTCGGGGCTTGTCTGCCAGCAGGGTGTGCGGCTGGGGCTCGCCATCGAGGCCCGTGCCAGGGACGCAGGGAAAGGGGGAATCTTTTGGGTTATCTTGGAGAAATCTTGGTATTTTGCAAGGATGCGGATGGTGCAAAGCCCTGGCAAAAAGTTGCCTTTGGAGACCAGGGCAGGGTCGGCCAGGGAGCTGGTGGCAGCACTTTGTCACCATATTTACACTTCTACTGGCCCAATGTGAAGCATTTGGCTCTCCTCCACTTGCAGAAGGGATTAGCTACTTCATAACATCCAGACAAGATAATCTCTCCAATTTTGCCAGGAAGAAGTCCCTGACAAAGAGCAGCAAATGACAAAGAGCAGCAAAGCTACAATAATGCCAGATGAAACAGTAATTGAGTTTGCCTTCTTATTACTTTCTCAGCTAAGTTTGTGTTGGTTTTAATTTTGGTTTTTTGTTGTTGTTGATACAGAACAGCTAAATATTGTCCCCATATTGATTCAAACCAGCTGTGTTTTATCTATGGCAAACTGCAGCAACACGGGCAGGTGAGCAAAAAGGGGGAGGAAGGCGGAGCTGTAAAAAGTTTTTAAAACTTCCATGTGTTTTTTAAAAAAGAAAAGACTTTTAAAGAGATAAAACTTTGATAGTTGTTACTGCCCATCGCCTGCTCCTTCGAGTGACTTGTATTAACGGTGGGATTGTAATCATACTTGTGTCAAACGGATGCACGGGGCTGTCACTCAGGGATGCCAAACAGGGCAGGGACATGCCGTGGTCCTCGTGGTGGAGCAGAAGCCCTTTGCTGCCCAGAGCTGAGGGGCAGCCCCGCTGCAGGAAACGGGAGGAAAAGGGAAGGAAGGGAGTCAGCAAGGTGAAACGTGGCTCCCCTGATCTCTTTAGACATTTAAAAGGCAGCACCTGACACAGAATTGAGGTCTTCAGCCTCTAGACCACAGCATCACGGCATGGTAAACCCTGTGGGGTGTTCTCCAGAGACCTGAAAATGGTACCCCTGGCCCCAGCTGGGTACCCAAAAGGAAATAAACCCGAATATCAAAATAAACTGTGCAAGTTTCCAAAAGTTTTTAAGAACAATAAATTAAAATGTCCTGGCTGTCCTGAGCGTGTTCTTGCCGGTGGATGCTTGGGTGGGGAGAGGCTCACGTTATGTGAGGAGTAATGCATCACTGGAGCAATGCTGCTCTGATGATGCATTACACTAATACATCACGAGAGCGATGGAGCTTTAATGATGTATTACTCCAAAATGGCCTCACTCAGGAAGAACAAGTCCAGGAGACTCTGTCCACCCCAGCTAGGTATTGCCCAAATTTTCCTTGAAAGAGCGTCCCAATAAGAAATAGCGTAAAGAGTAGCTGCTGAGGGTCCTGGTGGGTCTCCAGGTGTGGTTCCCAAATGATGCAGAGATTCTGGTTGGGAAAGATGTGGCTGAAATGCTCTCGAGCTCCAGCTAAGCAAAGGTCACCTTCTGGAGTGCCACCACGTGTTTGGCCTCCGCCTCCTCAAGCAACTTTGCACCAGCTCTGCTGGAAATGCCATCGCCTCGGGTCTGTGCATGGCCGGTGGCCCAGCCCAGCGAGCCCCAACCCAAACCACACCTGCTGCTGCAAAATGGGCTGGCAATGTCGCATACAGCAGGTGTTCCCCAGTACCATGTTGTCCCAGCAATATTTTAAGGATAACATAAGAGGCTGCCATCAGTCTCAGCCTCTAAACAAAACACATCATGCTTATTTCCTTTCTCTGCTTGCTAAGTAATAGCCACGTATATTTTTAAAGAGATTGTCCTTTGGAGTCTTTTTATTTGTCATCTAGTATCAAAGCTCTAAAGGTCACATTTTTCAAGTTCTTTCCTTGGAGCTTCAAAGACTATACATTTACTTTAAACAAAAAGAGAAGAAAAAAACCCAGCAATTTTAGAAAAACCACTCCACACCCAGGGACTCGGGAAAGCTCTAAATATCACTGCCAAAGCTCCATGCACCCAACTCAGCTTAAGAGCAGCTTGATTTTGCTTAGCTATAACCAATTCATAGGCATATTTACACTTACAGCTTGCACAGTTGTAGTTGTCGCTGTTCAAAAACAAGTTACCAAACCCAAATGTTAAATACCCAGTTCTTTTTTCGGTCAGTTAAATGCAACTAATTCTTTGCCAGCCAGGTTTAAACTGATTCAGAAATGCTTACGCAAAAAACCCAGGGCTGACCTGGGTTTGAGTCGCTTCTGCTTCAGCGAGTGCAAGTCTGCAGACCTGGCCTGAAGCAGATTCTCCAGCTCCTCGCGCGGGGTCCACGTGCTGCTGGGGCAGGACAGACGGGATCTGCATCGGGGGCATGTACACAGCCCTGTTTTGGTGGAATTAGGGTGTGTGTTAATTGTGCCCAGGCTGTGGAAGAAAAAGGTTGCACCCAATCTGGCACAGCACCTGCTGAGACACGGTCACGCGTACCCAGCGCTTTGAACTAACCTTAACTGGGCAGAGTGGATTTTGCACCGGTTTGGTTTTTTTGAGGCACGGGGCTGTAGCGTTTCTCATCCAACACTGGGAGCTCTCAGCCCGGCTCCCACAACTGTAGCTGGAGTGATTTAAGATAGATTTTTAAAGTCTCCCTCTCCTGGGGTGTAGTACCCGGGGCCCTGGCTGGCCCCAGCTCCAGGTTCTCCCCCCCATCCTGCCATAAGGCACATGGCTCCTGGTGGGACCGCTCTGGGTGGAATGGGGGGACGTCATCTGGGCATCAACCTGTCGCGTTCAGCCAGAACACGTGGCAGGGCATCTATGCCAGCTGAACCCGTCTGTGGCCACCTCTAGGAGGACACACCATACCTCATCAGGCATGAAGTTAGAGGGGAGAGAGACGATGCTCGACCAGCCGAGAGCCTTCTGCATGAAATTAGCCCATCAAAGTAATTGGAATAATAACAGCCCATTCCAAAGTAATTGGAATAAGTAAGTATGAAGGGGCAGAGTGACTTTGTCACAGGGTAGCGCTCCATGTGTGTTGGCAGCATTTCTTGATTTGCTACCTGGAGTCTGAAAACCAGGTTTGCTGTGTTGCCAGCTGTGGCTTGCCTGGGCTTTTATACGTGTTTAAGTGTGGATATTAAGTCACCATGCGGCAGGTGGGTGATGCAGGAAGAGAGACAAAGGACCCAAAGATCTGGATCTGGCTCAGAAGGACGGAGAAGAGCATTGTTATATATCTTGTCACCCAAAATCTCTTTTGGATCTTACTTTCCTGACGAAGCCTGTTCAAATTGTTTGCATGGCTTGATCTTAGCAGCAATGAAAATTCCAGTTGAACTTTTGCCAAGAAGGGTCAAGTATGTCAGGACCAGTTGCTTAATTATGTTTACATCTAAATTGCTGCAGTAGATCTTCACTTCCTCGAAAGTGATTTTCCTCTGCCCTTTAATTTCATAGAACAATATGAAAGACATGAATCTTCATGAAACTACTCTCCTAATGCAGCAGAGACTCCACAGTGTTTGCAGCCTTTGCGTTTTATCACAAGGAGTCCCAGGGGAGGTTCAAGGTAGGATCCTTGCCATCTCGGCTCAGCAACCACAGAAAGCCAAATAAATAAAGCAGGGAGTCGTCAAAGCCCTGATTCAGCAAAGGCACAGGCACAAGTTCAGCATTAACCTCTGCTTAAGATGATTTGGAAGAAAAGAGTTAATCTCATGGCTGCCCAAAAGTCAGACTGGGGAATCCAGGACCTTGACAGTTGGTGCATCAGTGTTTTAAATCTAAGGGGAGAGGATGCTTAAGATGAGGAATTTCTTAAATATAGGAAAAGAATGCTCCCTGGAACGAGGAGATTTCTCAGTAATAACTCAAAGGTTGTTTTTTGGTCCGTGGCCAGATGTGGTGATCTGGTGTGATTTTGGCCGAGGCACTGATGCTCTGAGGGAGGATGACATTTGGGCGGCAGCGTGTGTGGATGGACGAGTCCAGGGGAGGCTGACGTGGGACTCCTCCTCACTCACATCCCCTCGCCGGGCTCCGGGCTGGGATGCTGGAGACCCCTGGGATGCGGTGAAGGGCTGGAGAGCGTGGTGGGATGTTGGGGCAGCAGCTCAGTGATGGGCTGCAAGCACTGCCCCTGCTCAGCGACCGCTGCCGCCATCCACCCTCGGCACGAATGCGCTGAGGAAGACTCTCGGATGCGAGCAGGACCGTGTATGACTGGGCAAGGTCAATGTGGCCCAAAATACCCTCCCAGGAGAGGGAGGAGGGGGGTCTGCCCGGTTTGGGTGCTGTGATTTCAGCCGGCAGCAGGTTGGAGCAGAGGGAGGAGGGGAGGATGCCTTCTGTAGAGGGGATTTGCAGTTCAAATGCATGTGACATCCCACCAGGAGGGAGAGTGAAGCTTTCCAAGCCCCACATCTGCTGGATCTGGGGGGTGCAGGGTTGGGCCGGGTGCCGGCGGGGCTCGGCTCCCACGAGCCCAGCGCAGCCGTAGCTTCATCTCTCCTGAGCTCTGCCTGCTTATCTGATCTGCGCCTCTGTAATGATGTGGTTAGAATTAAATTATGGTGTTTTAATGTAGTTACAGCTACATTCACCAGGCACATTTCTTCCTGAGGTACAATGCTGGAATTTAAGATGTGGCCAGAGGCTGTGTATGACTTCTTGTCTCCCAGGCTTGTTGCAGCCTTCCCACGTGCTGCGCCGGGGCCTGGCCAGAAGGGCAGACTTGGGAGTCCAACTCGCATCTGCTGCTGGAAAGGCAGAGAATTGCATTAAAGGGAAATCCGGGATGGAGGGGGGACACCAAGGAGCCTGGTAATAGCCCCTACGTTCAGTGAGCGAGGCTCCTGCCTGCACCTTCAAAGGTGAGTGCGTGAGTCCATCGCTGGTGTAACTATGAGAATTTCGTACCCACTGAAGATCTGTGCTGAGACAGTCTAAAGCTTCATGGAAACTTTCTTGCTCGCGCCTCCTTTGATGTGAGCTTAATGGTCATGGAATTTGCCGTATCAGCAATAAGAATTATTTGATTAACCAGATAGAGGTAAATAAACTGGTTAACTCTCTAAAGTCAGTGGGCAAACACCAGAAATTGGTGCTTTTGCCATTTCCTGTGGGCCAGAGGGGCAACACTTCAAAATGGGACCATTGGCCAGAGGAGCATTTGGCTCAGATGGCTGAAGGGACAAGATGCTCCACCGCGGTGCCTCTCCTCTGGGCGAGGGGACGTGGTGGGACGTGTCCTCCCCATGCTCCCGACAGCCAGGCAAATCTGAATTCTTTGTTCCCACCGCTAGATTAGCCACTGAATGCAGATGCTTTGGGATGTAACCATGCAACAGAGGTGATCTGCAGAGCCCTGTAGAGTGAATGGTTCCCTCACCTTCTCCTCAGGCCTCATCACTTATGGTCTCCCACCCTTGAGCCTCGCCAGGTCGCGTGGTGTGTCCAGACCTTGTCACGGGGTCCCTTGGATCATCCCTGTTAGTGGGGGTGAAGTCGTATAATTGTGAGGATCCCCATCACCTACAGAGTCCCTTTGTTTATCAACCTTTCAGGGTGTTTTCATCAATTTTGATCTGCCTGTTGGAAATGTATAGTGACGATGGCCTCTAGGGAGTGACTTGTTTTTCCTGCCCCTGATTCAGCTTCAGACTCGTGAATTTTAAGTGCATATGCATATATAACTGTGTGTCTGTATTTATACAGCTACTGGCAGTGCACGTTTTGCAGTAATTCTCCTTGGGTGCTCTTGCTTTCTCCCGCAGTCAATTTTTTTGAATGACACGGAACTGATAATGAATGTGGTTTCAGTACCAAATGATCGGGCTGGCTCGTCTCATTCCACCTCTCCTGGTTTTGAGCAAGAATGTGAGGACTTGCTGTGTCTATTTTAGATTCCATCATGAAAGGAATAATTGAGATTGAGATTCTTAGTCACTCAATGCAGAAGGTCAGGGAATTAATGCTGTGTTACATCCAGACCATTCATTTACTCTGCCTCCTTTTTTTTTTTTTTTTCTCCCTTAACTGTCTGTTGGGGAAAACAAATGTGCCACAGAGAAGGTAACGCATCTTCAATGCTGCGCACATCCCCAGCCTCTGATAATACACACTGTTTATCTTTATTTTGGGGGTGTTCCAGGGTAGTTTTATCATCATAATTGATTAGTGGCGACAGGGAAAAAAAATCCAGGAGTAACAGGAAGAAATGATTCCAGTGAATCCATAGACTCAGTTGTAGCATTGATCTACTTCTGGGAATTATTTATAGGAGAAGATTCATAGTTAATAATATTAGTTTGGACTTCAGGAACAGTTTATCAGAGGCTCCTAAAGGCCTTTGGTAACAATTAATCAGGTAGAAAAATAAGGTAGACAGCCTCATTTGGGGAGAGGGAAGGAAATGGGATTCCTGGCATGACTCTAGCCACCAATATTTGTGGCCCAAAAAGTGCATTGCCCCACGCTGCAACCCCGGCAGGCGGCAGTGGCACTGCCCGGGTTCTTCGGAGCCTTCTTTGACCGGGGCTATAGATGCAGCACAGGGATGTCCTCCAGCATGGCCACACACGGCAGGGCAAGGCTGCTGGAAACCGCTGCCCCACTGTCCCATCGGGAGCAGCAACGCAAGGGGTAACTCCGGCTGCTTGGATATTTCTAAGCTCAGAAATGTGTGGCTGGATTTCCAGCTGCTCTCAACTGGCGCAGTTAAGGAAAGGTCCTTGAAAAAAAAAAAAATCCATGCTAAAACCCTCCATAAGATGAAGTAAAGGTTCCTGCGAGACTGTCACCTGTGCCAGATCAAGCAGGGAGAGCTGCACAGGGACCAAACAAACCCCTTTTCTTCCCCGGCCTCTCCTCCTCACTTTGTTTTTGTTTTTTAACTTAATTGATCTGTATCCTGCAATCCTACCCGCAGGAGAAATGACACATCTGAAAAAAGCAGGAGGATTTGTTTAGAGTGGTCTGGTTGGGTTTTTCAGTGTATATATGCAGAATTGCCTGGAAGTGGTAAATAGAATTAAACACTGTAGTTCTGAAAAACAAAATTCTCAGGGCTGGCTGTTGATTTCAAAGCTGATGAAAACAAAGCAGGCTTTGAAATCTTTCCTCACAGAGCTTCCCCCCCTTATCATCTAAAAGATGGGCCTGATAATATTTGGGGTTTATTCTTCTTTTGAAACAGTTGAAAAATGCTGTTTTCTCAATTAAGATGAAAATCCCGATGTTTTTAATAAGGTCGGTGTAATGTCTTCATTAGCAAGATGCTGAAATAACTCGATGCAGATTGGGAACTTCCACCGGCAAAAACTTCAGTGTCTGCCCAAAAAGAGCCACCTTTGCCCTCAGTGTGAACTGGTATTGCTCCCCTGAAATTACTGGTTCTGGGATAACCTCCTTCAGTTTAGGGACTGGCCAGGGTGGTTTTAAATAACTCCTGTGTGCACAGCCAAAGCCAAGCGGCTTTTTCGGGTTTGTCCCTGGCAAGGTGCTGGAGAAGGGGCTGCTCTCGGGTCCCTGCAGAGCCCGTGGCCGGGCAGCGCATAGAGCTCACCACTGGGATTGCAGGTGGATATTAAAGGATGGACAGGCCAAAATAAAACAAAATAAAAATTAACTAAGCTGTTAGGTCTGCACGCTGTGGAAATTTTTCCTACAAATATCACAACGCAGCTGCTGGGTGCTGTGCACTTGGGAGCCCGTCCTCCGCTACGAAGGCTGGGGACAGGTAGAAAACCTTCTCCCAGCTCTTTGGAGATGTGGCCTGGATCTGGCCAACCCTCCCTGACCCCCCCCCAACAACCGGTCTGACACCACGGGGATGTCGTTTCCTTCCTCCGAGCCGTATCTTCTCCGAGGCAGGAGCTGGCAAAGCTTATCTCCCGGTGCCGTTCTGGAGCTTGCAGTAGGCACTGGGGGTAACGCCAAAGGCGGAGCTGCATCAAGAAGACCAATTGTTTGCAATGACATATTCTGCATTTTAAATGATCTTTGATTTCCTGGCAGCTCCCCCGTGTATCGCCCCTCCGTAATGCCGTCTAAATAATGTCTGTCGGGTGAAGCCACATCTGGGTAGCCGGCAGGCCAGTCCGCAGAGCACTGTTAGTCATCGGGGACTTCCGAAACCCACCGGCCGATCAATCTCGGGAACTTACTAAATGATAGATGGAATATAATATAGGTCATTATTTCTTCCCTATGCATGAAAATGAATTATTCAGTAAAGATTTAGACCCTTTTTATTACGACACTGAATTTATAGAGCATACAAAGCATAAATGCAGATTTCTCCGGCCCCAGATAGATGGACTCATTCTCCCGGCAGCGGGAGTCGGATGCAGCCCTTCGGCATCGCCGCGTGGCACAGACGAATGTCCAAAGGGCTGGGGCACGCACTGCGACACGGGCCACCGGGGCATCACCTAGCCCAGCTTCCTTACCTGGCACAGGATTTGCAAAAGCCCCGGCTGGTTTAGGAGCCCAGGAGCTATTTATTTCAGAAACGGGGCTTTCCGGATCCATGCGTCTTCTCTGAGAATTGGAGTCCCGTGTTACTGAGGCCTTGTAAATGTTTAACTTAACAAAGTCAGCACCTCGATCTCCGGGCTGTGGAACCGGGTTGCCGTACATCGAAAGGAAATCAGTAGGACTAAAACCTGTAAATGGGAGATGGGTGCTACACGGGTACATGGACAGATGTGGTCTTCCCAAATTCCGTCTACAGAGCTACTGCCTAGAGTCTGGGTTGGTTCGTATCAACAGCAGTAACTTTCCTTGTTACTGGAATAAACGCTCCAACTTTTAATTGTGCGGCTGGGGAGACGGGTACCACTGGCCGGCAGTTGCAGGTGTCAGCTTCGCAGTTCATTAGCTGCTTCCCAAAGTCTGCTGGGAGTTCCGATTTTTAGCCTGAGCATTACAGCTCGGAGAGGAGGAGAGCACAGGGCAGAGCTGCAAACCTGCCCCGGTTTGGGGAAAACGCTGGGGATTGGGGCTGGAGCAGCACCTCTGGGGACGGGAGCTGCCTGCTGCTGGCTCCAAGGAGCGGGACAGCGGGTCCTGGTTTGTCACCCATGGGGTGAGGGCACTGAACACCCCCCCCCAGAGCGTCCCCGGTGAAGCGGTTGCGGCTTTTCTTCTCTGGAATATGGGTCAGTCCCTTTTTTTAGGGGCTATGCTGACCTCGGAGGGTTTGGGGACAGAAACAGGGCGGCTCCGATTCTGGCTTAATGCAGGTACATCGGCTGCTCGGGTTTGTAAACCTCACCCCCAGCAAAAACAAACACGGTCATGGAAGGGTGGCGGAAAAGGAGCTGAATTTGTAAATCTCAGCAGAGTGTGCAGGAGAAACAGCAAAAATGCCTGAATAGATGGAAAGCGGTCACCTGCCTGAACCCAGCCACGGCTCTGGGAAAGGCGGAAAAGAGAAAGTACTGATAAAGTCTCTCAAAAGCCATTTGACCTGTAATTTTCCCTGATGCAAGGGATAACAGCGGAGATTTGGTTTTAATATATAGAAATCCAAATTTTTTTTTTTTTTCCCTGAGCTGTAATCAGCTCCGCTGAAGTTCCCTCTGTCCATCAGGAAAATCTGTCTCGTGCTTGTTCTTTCTGGAACCCCTTTAAAATTCTGCACCGTGGTCAGAGAGATTAAAGGGGTAATATAACCCCAGGAACCGCACTCCTGACGAGTAATTTCCTGGTGATTATTACAAGAAATAGCTAAGATCTGAAGGAGGCTCAGAGGGGGGAGAAAAGGACCGTTTTTTTAATCCCCCCCCCCCCCCCATCCATTTACTTTGCACACCGGCACCGCTCATCCCGCTGGGCCAGGGCCAGCCCGACTCCTGTCCTGGCCGGAGCAGCGGGGGTCTTCCCTGACTGCTGGGGGACCCCCTCTGATGAGGGGCACAGAGACCCCCCGCCCTGCCATGCTGCTGAACCTGAATTCAGCCCTTCATGACTTAACAAACCCAGTAGAATCATAGAATCATAAAACAGTTAAGGGACCTTAAATATCACCCAGTGCCACCCCCTGCCCTGGGCAGGGACACCTCCCACCAGACCAGGTTGCTCCAAGCCCCCCCCAACCTGGCCTTGAACCCCTCCAGAAAAGGGAGTTTCATCACATTTTTAGGGTGATCTGCATCAGAACATGAAGAAGGCTCTTTCGCTGGCAGGTCTGACCTACCAGACACCTGCACGACCTCTAATTTACTCCTTGGTCATTAGTGACCGCTGGAAATTACATTTACACGCTGCCCCCACCCCCAGTAAAAAGATTATAATCCTCGAGCTTGAGATAAAGGGTGACCCCAAAATAGCTCTGCAGGCACGGCCACCGAGCCGGGGGGGGCTTCAGTCAGGGGGCACGCGGTCCGGGGCCAGCTCAGGGGCTCAAAATCAGTGGATGTTTCTGAAAATGTGGGACAAGGCGGCTCGGGGCCGTTGGGCGGGCGGCCCGCGCTCCCGCTCAGCGCTTCTTAATTTAGGTGAAACTGATTGCTTTCACCGCACATAATTACAGTAATACTTGGCAGCCCCATCGCCGCTTCCGCCTGACGCTGCAAAGCGCTGGTCAAACGCCGAGTGCAACGCGAGGGAACAGAGGGTAAACGCTGTCACCGGCTCCAGGCAGTGCCCTCCTGGGGCTGAAGGCCACAGCGGTGCTGCCGGAGCCCTGGGAAAAGGGACACCAGGATGTGGAAACCTCAGGGTGCTGGGGTACTGGGATGCGGGAACCCCGGGATGCAGGGGCGCTGGGATGCAGGAGCTCTAAGATGCTGGGATACTGGGATGCTGGAGCCCCAGGATGAGGGGACGCAGGGATGTGGGAGCCCTGGGAAAAGGCAGCACTGGCATAAGGTGGCACTGGGATGAGGGGGCACAGGGATGCGGGAACCCTGGGATAAGGCAGCACTGGCATAAGGTGGCACTGGGATGAGGGGGCACAGGGATACGGGAACCCTGGGATAAGGCGGCATTGGGATAAGGCGGCACTGGGATGAGGGGGCACTGGGATGAGGGGGCACTGGGATGCGGAAACCCTGGGATAAGGCGGCATTGGGATGAGGCGGCACTGGGATGAGGGGGCACTGGGATGCGGAAACCCTGGGATAAGGCAGCACTGGGATGAGGGGGCACTGGGATGCAGGAGCCCCAGGATGTGGGGGCACTGGGATGTGGGAGCCCCAGGACTCAGGGGCACCGGGATGGAGGAGCCCCAGGACACAGGAGCAGCGGGATGCGGGTGTACTGGGATGCGGGAGCCCTGGGATGCGGGAACCCGGGGACGCAGGGGCACCGGGACACGGAAGCCCCGGGAGGTGGCGGCACCGGGATGCGGGTGCCCCGGGACGCGGGGGCCACAGGCACCATCCGCTCTCCGTGAGCAGCCCCCGGAGGCTGTAGGTGCCCCCCCCGCGGTGTTGGCGGGGTGCGGGCTGGCGAAGGGCAGGGCGGGTGCCGGTGCCCGGGCTGGGTGACGCGGTAGATGACACCGCAGTAACGCCCCAATCTTTCACTGGTCCCTAAAACTTAGCGCTGCCCCCCCCCATTCCCCTTCCAACAGACCGTTCCCAGACCCTGGAATTATTATTCATTTCCCATCGCTCCCGCTGTGCCGGGGGAGGGGGGGGGGGTGTGGGGAGCGGAGCGGGGCCGGGACACGGAGCCGGTGTCAGAGCTGGGGGTCCCGTTGATACCGGGGAGGGGGGGGCGGCTCGGTGCCGGTTTGGGGGTGGGGGGGGGTGGGGGGGGGGTGTGCGCGCGCGCGGCGGTGACGTCACGGCAGGGCCACGCGACGGCGGCGGGCCCCGCC